>NC_071266.1:16498665-16798665 GCF_023375685.1 Ictalurus furcatus
ACAGATGAATCTATGTTTGAGGTGTTTGGATCACAGAGGGGAACATTTGTAAGGCGCAGAACAAATGAAATGTTGGATATAAAACTTTTGAGTAGTAACGTATCTAGATATTATTATATATTATACTATCTGAGAAAGCAGGCTGAATATACATTGTTAGTCTGAAAATATTGAAGCCGATTTTACATTGCACATTGTGGAAGTAAGACTATGCTGAAAAGGGTCTTTATTTGAAAGTTTTCTTTCGCTTTTACGGAACGTTATCGCTTTGATATCACTTGACATGCCGTGAGTTTTTAATCTCTCTCCAAAGAATTCCTCCTGCACTTACTGTTGATGTACTTTAAAACTGAATAAAGTGGAAGTACAATTCCTGCACAGTGGTAGTGAATTCTGTATTGACCAGTGTGTGAAAGTGTTTTCAGAGCTGTGGGTTGCACGTTACTATCCAGTCCCACTTGTGCTTGTGTCCATGCTCTACTGAGGTCATAAATGGTGGAAAAACCTCCCAGACACTGCTGATAGACACTGCATCCTCCATCGCTCATTGAGCTATAAGGCAGCTCTGTGAATGATTTCAGCTGAGATGCCAGCTTGTCCACATGAGTAATATTATACACAGAGTTATTCTTTAGCACATTTATTGCACTCATTTTTTTTTTATGTTTGTCTTTAACAGTATAGCTCAAAGACTGGGAAACAGTGTTTCAATCTACATCTGCGCGTCTCATGTAATGTGGGGAAGGGACTAAAACTATGTTTCCCATCAGCCACTGCACCATGTCACGTGTCTTTCACCTGATTCACGTTTGGCACATTAACACTCATGTATAAATAGTCACGTTCTGCACTGCACTGGTTGTCTTGTGTTGTTTGGCTTATCTTTCTGTATCACCTTCGTCTAGTCCTGGGTTCTTGTAAGTCTTGTTTTATATTTTGTTTGTACCTCATTAAAACGTTTGAAATTAGATTCTGCACTGGCATCCGTCCTTACGTCCGTAATGTGACATGCGTGAGTGTAAAGTTCAGGAATAAAAGCGTTAAATGGCTCAAATAAATGAATATGGTGAAATGTACTGTATTCACCCTGTTGTCCTTAACATTAAATCTGTGCTTCTGCTACTCTGGATGCAAAAAGTTTGAGTTGGAGAACCCACGGCGTAGGTGAAAGACTTCTATACTCTGTCACATGATTTTCAGCTTCATTTACGCTTAAATGAAACAAATAAAAGTGGAAAACAAGGGTGCACAATGTGGGGGATTGAGTCTAACACACCTCTGATACGGACGGAGTGGACTGAAATGGTTTATAAAGTGCAGCTGAATGAGGTCTTAACACGACACCTGAGAGGTCCAGTGTGAAAAGGCTTTGTTCCATCTTCACCAACAAGGCCGTTGGCTCTTTTTATCAAAGGGCAGGACTTATGTAAGACAAACCTGATGCTGGGAATTATCCCATGCTATAGGGATGGACCTGAATCCAAAGGAATATCTGGATTGTACAGACAATGCATTCTGAATGAATACAAATACAGATATGAATGACAGGTGGAGTATTCTTTTTTTTTTTTAAACCCTGCCAGAAAGAATCACACTAGCTGTGTGCAAAGGGACTGTGATCTCGTAAGCTGAAAGAAAATAACCAAATGAATGAAGGAAGGAATGAATGAATAATAACTCCTTGTGAGCTTGTAGACAGGGTTGCCAAGTTTCAGCAGAATTCCCACCCAAAATGCAACTCAAAAACTGCACACATGTAAGTAAATGCTACAGTATAATTTGAGTAATAACAGGAACTCACTCGCATGTCTTGCTGACTTTTACAAAGTGCTGACCTTCCATAAATGTTAAATAATCGTCGACAGATGGCCCGCTGTGCATATCTCAGCAGGGCTCTAGATAAAATATTATTTAATTAATTTGAAAAAATATTGTAAAACTTGTACCTTCGTTGTACTTTTTTTGTCATTCTCAAATGAACGTTAAAAGAAAATCTTCTCTGAATACTCATATGGGAATTCTAATGAAATACTGCTTAAAAGGACCTCATTTTGACTCGCAGAAGCACCAGATTTATAGAAGATTCTGACAGCGTGTCCAGTGAACTTTTCCGAGGTATGTTTCGATGATTTTTCTGGAATGTAACAAACCCAAGAACTGAAGTAAATCTTGTAAAAATATTAATAGATGGATATTTTTGTCCAGTGTTGCCTATTTAACAGTCTCTTGATTTGAGAAAGACATTTGATGTCATTTTGAAACATAATCAGTCAGTCTATCACCTTAGACAGAAGATAGAAAGCTTTCCAGAAAGTTCCACAGGGCGTCTGGTTCAGGAGCTGAATAAAGTTCTGCAAATTGCTATTTGTTCTTATAATTTGTGAATTTATCAAGCAGCCCTGTTTTTTCTGTTTTCCAGCATAGTGTTGGGGTTAACATTATACACAATAACACAAGAACAACAATATCTGTCCTTCCTATGATCTTCCATTTTAAGTATAATAATAATAATAATAATAAATAGAGCTGAATAAATGTCCCAAATCAATGCAGACTGCTGCCACTGAACTTTATTGATTTTAATATTATAAATATGATCATTTCTTTAGATATGAACTGAACAGCAATAGCATACTACTCACCACATCAGGCTGCATCTGGCCATTGATGTTGGCTGTGCGGAAAGGCGAGTGTGTGGACAGGCGCTTGTCCCACTCGCTGGGTCGCGGCTCTGGGACGGATGCCATGAAGCTGCGCTTGAGCTCGCTGATACTGCTGTGGTGACGCATAATCCCTGATTGAGTCTTATCCAGATCCTGTCAACATGAAAGGCCATTATGAGAGAAGGAAGTGACAGAAGAAACAAAAAAATCACTTAAAAGACTGGAAGGCAGGAAAAAGTAAAGAAAGCAAAAACAGATGGAAGGTAAAGGTTAAAAAAAAAAAAGAGAGAGAACTAAATATAAAGTCTCCTCCAGAAACCCTTGGTAAAGATGTAGTTGTGTTTAACACTGAAAATATTAAATAAATGTAACCTTTTATTGAATTGTATTCTAAGAAAATTAAAACATTTTTCAAAAATGATATTTTTCAACAAAGCCACATGAGTAATTACTGGTAACCTTTTTGGTTACGGAGCCAGAGATGGATGCAAGTGCAGATAAAGTTTAAATGTGAATTAAAACAAAACACGATATCTAGAATGCGGGGTAAAAACATATAGACTAGGAAACAAAAACATAGAACAAAGAACAGGACGCAGCAACAGACACAATGGCAAAGTAAGACAAACGAAAGACAATGTGTGCAGTGCAAAAACGTGACTTATATACAAGTGATCATTAACCCCAAACGTGAATCAGGTGAAGATAGTCATGTGACATGATCAGGTGAGGTGCAGTGGCTGATGGGTGGCTGACAGTGTAGTCCACACAAAAAATGGGCAAATAATGACCAAAATGTATCCATTAAAAACCTGTGAGCTGAGCCGGAAAGCTGAGTCCAGGAGAGAGGACCTCGGACTCTGGAAGAGCTGAGAGATTCTTTAATGAGGAATGTCTTAGATGCCTCATCAAGCATTATAGATATATACAAGTACTAAATCTAGGGTTGCTCATAACTCCAAAATGTGTGGTTTTGTTAAAAATAATAATAATTTTTAAATAAATTTACTTCAATTAAAGGTTAGAGTTGTCTCATTCTTTTAATTTGAAATTAAGCTAATTACCTCACATTTTTTTCATAACAACTTTTATCAATCTTTACCAAGGGTGCCAATAAGTCTAGATAATGTCGCACATTGCGGTGTTTTCTTGAATTTGCGTTAATTTCTGCGATCGTGAAATCCTGGAGGGACTGACTTGTGAAGTGTAGGACAGAAATGAGCAGTACCTTTCTTGGAAGGCCAAAACTACACTCTGGTCCCAAGCCAGCTCTCCTCTATCACACAACAGCTACCAATAGAGGAGGGAGGAGGCTAACACGTGATTCCTCTGAGGCACATGAAGCTGGCCAACATTATCTTTTTCAAACTGCTGCGTCACAGGACAGCGTAACACACTCGGAGGAAAGTGCTATCTGCCCTCTTCTGCATACATGAGCTCACAGCTGCCCACGATTGGCTGGAGTCTCTCTGGTCAGAATTTGAACTCGTAATCCCCCAACGACAGGATGAACACTTTTCTGTTGCGCAACTCGGAAGCCCTTAAGAGCGGCGGCTCGTCCCTTACAGCATATACAGTGCCTCCAGAAAGTATACAGCATTTTTATGGATAAAATTATAAACAACATTTGAAGTGAGCTGTAAATGTAGCAGATAAGTGCTCATTCGGGTTACTGCATCCTTCAAACTGTGTGTTTTCTTTACAGGACAGCGCATCACATTAACCCGAACACTGGAATTGTTTTATTAAGCTGACATTGTGATTTCTTGAACTCTTTTTAGTATCCTGTGGGTTCATTCATTTGTGTGCACAATAAACTATTGGTGCACGATATTAAAAAAAAAAGAAAAGAAATGAAAATAACAGCATGTGCTGGATAAAGTGCTATTTTATAAACTGCTGAGTAAATAGGATGGAAACCATACTGTTAAATTAAAATAAGTTTAACCAAGTAATTAATGCGATTACATCTAGGAATATTCATGCAAAATAATATATTGTCAATATATTTTTATTGACTCCTATTAGATTTATTTCAATGTGTTTTAAATTGTGTCTAAACTTTTATCTTTACCAGCACAAAATGTATCTACAGTCAAAATTTTCTATCCCTGATTTTTATTTTCAGGCGTAAAGGGCTTGTGTTTAGATGCAGTGGTCTAGACGATATTGAAGGAAAAAAAATCTGGAGGTGTGAACTACACACAGGTGACTTACACGCAAGTCAAGCACCTGTATAACCCATTTTGGGAAATACTGACCCAGTGTAAATATTGATGGATACGGCCCACAAAGCATAAACTGTATTATTTAAAATTGTCTGCCAGCCCTCCCTATATTACAGCGTTTTTTGGGGGGGTTTTTGGAGCATTAAGTGTTTATTTTTTCAGTCGCAGTCCCAGTACCAGGTCAAGCCAGGTTTAATATATGTGAAATATTTATGAATATAAATTTTTTTTACTGTTCATCTTGACACTTGACACTAATCACACAAGCAGACAGAAAATGTGACAAAAAAACAACAACAAAATGTGCCACATTAGTCCACAGAGCATTTGGGGAATTACTCAGGAACACTGTGAAACACTCACATGAGACCCCACACTGTGGCTCTCGCCTTCTTGCCTCATTTTAATCTGATCCTCTACATCAGTTTGGTTAATGACTTTCTGTACTGCTGCTTCAATGTAGTGTGTTCTGGCACAAAGCTAAGTTACTCCAGTGCAGAGGCCATATTAACCATGTTAACTGTATTACTTTCTTATTTATTTGCATCTGGGATTCTTCAATGAAATGATATACTGTCATGCAGGAGCAGGTGCACATGTGATACGCATGTGAGTGTCCCAGCATGGATGTTCAAGACATCCTCATGTACACACACCTTGGAGTCCAAAAATTGTTAAGATACACATCCACAACTATGGGACTATCTGTTTAAAATGGAAACTGCTCACAGAAAAGATTACAGGTGTGATTTATTTATTTAAACAACAGGTCAGTCCAGGTAGTGTGATAGAGGATACTAAATGACTTCCATGAATACTCAGACATATGGTATGGATTAAAGCTAATCACATCATGTTAGTGACGTCATAAATGAGTGGATATGTTAATATTAACTCAGAGATGACAGCATGATCACAGGGTTCAGCGTTGGCAGTTTCTTCTATTTCCACTATTTTATGAAGGTAAGACAGCTGATTAAAAGAATGGAAATAGAATTAAATCTGTCTATCAAAGTTCTTAAAGCTGCAAGCAGCATTTTTGGGGGCCAAGCACCCAGACCTGGTGAGCTGCACAGTCATAGATGCGCTACAATTGTTGCCTAAGGAAATCACTGGAAAGCAGAGCCATAACTATAGGCAAAGGGATTCAAGAATGATTTGTAGTTTCACACATTTGCCAGTCCATTATGGGAGAATGGTTTTGAATATCCGAGTTCCTTTGATAATTTTCGTTTAGACAGGTCTCGAGATGATGTGAGCCAAATTTGGTAAAGATTGGACAAAATTTGGAGGAGGACTAGCAAAAATGTCAGTTAGATATAAGCATTTGGAGCATGTTATTGTAACTTTTGACCTGTAGGTGACACTGGCACGACATTTGTTGCATAGACTCAGGTCATAGTCCTGAAGATGCCTACCAAGATTTGTGTCAGCGCGCAAAGTGCTTGTTGAGATACACCACACTTCCTGTTTGGCCGCTTTGCTGTCAGATTCATTGGCCCATTATGGGAAAATTGCTTGGAGATTTCAGAATTCTTTTGATAACTTTTGGGCCTTACTCTGAAGATGATGTATGACAAATTCGGTGATAATTGGACAAAATTTGTAGAAGTAGGAAAAAAAGTTTTGAAAAATACAAGAGGGTGAAAAATCTAATTAGATGGATATTGATTTCAGAGTACACTGAACTCATCCCAACCCAGGGAAGCCAGTGATGCCTGGCTTTTAAATTTTGTACACATGGTTCAAAAGTTATGACCATAATTGTACTTCCAAATTCAGCATAAAGCATTGGCAGCATGTGGCCCAAATGTGGTCAGAATGTTCCTTAGACCCTCCCCAATCAGTGTGCCAAATTTCACAACTTTTTATCAAACAGGTCTATGGGCAGCCATAGACATGCTAGCCAGAAGACGAAGAAGAAGAAGAAGAAGAAGAAGAAGATAAATAAAAAGGTAGAATAACAATAGAATGCCTAGACACCTTCGGTGCTTGGCCCCCTAAATGTACACTAAATGAGAAGCAGCCATGTACATTTTGATGTTTTATGTTCAGTATATAGTCACTGCTATATCCTGTTATATCCAGATCAAAAATAAAATGACTTTCAGACATTTATTAAATAAGACAGACAAAATTCCCAAACAGATATTTAAGCAATTTATATTCAAAATTTAAATGTAACAGAAAATGTCAGGAAGGAAATTGATACTTGCTTTAGTATTATTGAGATAAATTGTGCATGCAAAGTGTTTTGGGCCAAGCTACAGAAAATGGGGAAAAAAACAGACACAGTGAAAAGAAGTGAGTAGAGTGCAAAGAAACACAGAAACGAGACAGAAATATCCATGCAATAAGACATGCGATAGAGAGATAGAGAGCAGGTAAAGAGCGAAAAAGGACAATCTCCAGATACAAACCTCCAACATTAAATTGCTATGTCTGGTATAGAGCGTTTCACCCTCGATTTTCTTAGCTCTTTTCTGCAAAGAACAAAAATAGAAAGAAAAGCAAGATGGTTTTGCAGCTTGCCAACCTGTTGGAGCATTCAGTGTGAAATGTGGATGAGAAACAAGGTCATGGTATCAAATGAAATAAAAATGTGCAGGAGAGCAGAGTGAAAAGGTGTAAAGGTGCAGAGGCAGCAGGGAACACTAGACTGTGCAGTGATTAACGTGTAGATGGACCATAATTCTGCACTGAAAATATTCAGTGTGAAAGCTAGAGGTGAAGTGATTCTACTGCTTATTGCTGAATTGCCTTATTTATTGATTCTTGAAACTCATTCCTCAATGGCCCTTATTCATCAACTCATGCCTAGTCAAGAGTGCATGAGTTACACTTTAGCAAAAAAAAAAAAAAAAAATCCACATTAAAATGAAAATATTTACTTGTGCTATATTCAACAAATGGTCATAGGGATTGTAATAGCCTTATAAGACCGACCGACCGACCGACCTACCTATCTATCTATCCATCTATCTATACTATATGACCAAAAATATGAAGACACCTGAGTGTCACACCCATATGTTGTTCTTCTGCAAATGGTTACCACAAAGTTGGTAACCCTAGCACACAATTGTATAGAATGTGTTTGTATGCTGTAGCATTACAATTTTCCTTCACTGGAACTAAGATTCCCAAACCTGTTCAAGCATCACACAAAGTGCACAAAGTGAGCTCCATGAAGACATGGTGTGTTAAGGTTGGAAGAAGGTGGAAGAACTCGAGTGTCCTGCACAGAGTCCTTACCTCAACCCCACTGAACACCTTTGGGATGAACTGGAACTGGAGCCTCCTCGACATCCCAGCATCAGTACCTGACCTCAACCTCACTAATGTGCTTGTAGCTGAATGAACACAAATCCCCACAGCCACGCCCCAAAATCTAGTGGAAAGCCTCCCTGAAGAAAAAGTGGAGCTTATTATAACAAAGAGGGGAATAAATCTGGAATGGGATGTTCAACAATCACATATGGGTGTGATGGTCAGTGGTGCACATACTTTTGGCCAAATCTCATTATATTTAACTCATTTATTTCTCCTTTATTGTCCTGCATAGATAGGTACTGTAGCTCAGCTAAACACCTGAGTTAGCAACAATTTTTGTCTGATACCAGGTTTCAATACAAAACAGTTTTACATGTTAGAAATCGATCCTGTTGGTTCGTTTGAACCAAATATTCTTGTTAGGCTGCAAAAATGAAGTGCACATGTGACTTCTGGTCAGCACCATTACGCAAAGTAGTACTTCTAATTTTAATGCAAGTTCAAATCAAATTAAGAACTTAAAATAGACCTCCCGTCCCCAGCTCCACCTGTACATGCCCACTCGGTCTAAGAACAAATCTAAAACAGACAGGCAAAAAAAATTAATTCTTACTGTTATAAACATGCTTTTTCTTTATATGGGAATTTATACAGGCAATTATATATATATATATATATATATATATATATATATATATATATATATATATATATATATAAAAAATAACCACATGCAGAATGCAGAGAGCATTCACAGCACCTTTAACCATTCATTACATTCTAACCACAATGAAGAGCCATACCGAACCAGCCATGAAGAGTTGAGCTTGTACAGACACAGTTATACAAGCAAGAACAAAGCCAGACACAGCCAGAGCAGATAATGAAATTAATAAATAAAAATTTCTATTTAGAAGACAAATAGCAACAGTAAGGATGAGGAAGATTGCTTCTTTGTCATGCTGTAACCCTTAAGTGGGGATAAATTCCAACCTTGCGCATTCGCACCATCACTTGTGGGGGCTGTAAACGCCCCAAATGGGAGGGAACAGACAACCATGTTAGATTCCCTCACATACATTACACCTCCATTAACACTTCTATACTATAGACCTTCATGTAATCAAGATTTAAACTGTGTTAAACAAATACGTTTTTCAAATGGCATACAGTACTGTGCAAAAGTCTAAGTCACATGTAAAGTAATGCTGTAAATTTGCAAAGATGCCTTCAAAAAGAAAGAGCAGTAATAAACTAACCAGTCACTACCATTTGTATTTAAAAACACATCAGTAGGCTCAGGTACAAGTTGTGCAGGTTTATAAGGAAACTGGTTGGTAAGATTTTCTCAACACCTTTGAGAATCTGGAGACTTCGACTGTCACACTCGCTTTTTTTTCCAGGTAAACCCTGACAAGCTTTCTTTTTTATTTATTTATAAAAAAGTGAAAAATCTAAAATTGGTCTGTTAAGTATTACGTTACTTCTTTACCGACCTGCAAACATTTTTCTGTAAACTTTCATGGTTGGAAAAACATGCTTAAAAATGAAGAAAAAAAAAGTTTGCATTGACCCAATAATGTTAAAGTTATAAAGCGAACATCTAAGACAATGAATATTACAAAAGATTTTGCACAGTGCTGTACGTACAGTATAAGGCCTCAATAAAAGGTCACGTTCTCAATTCTTGCTATGCATCCAGTGTAGCTTCTGAAACTGAAGCACACACCTGACTCGTTTTCTCCCCGTTAGTGGTCGTCACTGCCAGGGCATCACGGTGCCGCCACTCACGCCGGACTACCATCTGCAAGGGCACATAATTACCCACCCTGGTATGTCTCTCTCTCTCATACACACACACACACACACACACACACACACACACACACACACACACACACACACACACACTCTTGCACACAGCCTAGCCAAGCATACCAGGGCACACACTTGTCCTTTCACAGCCAATGGTACAATCTGATTTCTATTATGGGTAACTGAGGGTGTTTTCTCACAGTGTAGCACTTCAAACTTACCTTTACTACATTTAATAAGGAATACAACACTTGGGGTCGTGCTGTTAAAGGAAAATAATCTACAACCAAGTGGTGTGATGCAGCCCGATGTACACTGGATTTACTGTTACAACTCTGATGTGGATTATTTTCCTAAAACTGCAGGGTTTTATTCCTCTTACACCACATATTGTTTGTTTTTGTTTTTTTAAATAAAATGAACATCATACTTTTTATCTATTTATAGTTAACTTGTGGAATGTCTCTGAAACATTATTTCCCTCACCAGCCTCTCTCATGACATTAAACTCCTCTATCCTGAAGACTTTCTCATGTCAGTGATGTATGACTTCTTACAACGTCTCTGAAACGTTATTTCCCTCACCAGCCTCTCTCATGACATTAAACTCCTCTATCCTGAAGACTTTCTCATGTCAGTGATGTATGACTTCTTACAAGTGCTCAATGTACCATCTATTCATTTCCTTGAATCTACTTGTGCCTACTTTGTCAAGGACGGTTTCAAACAACAGGGAACTCTGGCAGATATCTGGTGTTAAGAGACACATTTATAATCATTACTAGCATTCTGTTATACCCCTACTAACTAGCAGAGGTGGTGGACCCTCACGTAGCTGCAGAATAGACAACCTGGAATGGGATGTCTCAGAGTAGTGGCCATGATGATGAAATATTCCTTGTGCAATGACACGTCACGGTAGGACTGAGCTCCCAGCCCATTCGTACCAATCTGTCACCCATTGGGCCAATCTGTACTTAGACAGGGAAATACTGCTGTGACAGATGAATAACTAGCTGCAAGATCCTTTTAGAAATGCTGCTACGAGCATCCAGCAAACGACGCCCTTGTACCAGGGCTCTAGTGTTCAGGATAATTTCCTGGAATGTTATGACACAGCCTGCCCACCGTTCCAAGGGGCCGAACCCACGGGCACAGATAGCCTGGCCAAGGGTGCCACGAGCTTATATGTCGATCCACATAGGGTGTGATCATCAGGGCGTCCCAACCATTCGTTAGATCAGCAGTATGGTCCAGGATCTCAGTGACCCTTTTGGGGGCCTTAAATAGAACCCTTTGGAGCTTAAGCTTGCAGAGCTTCCATGTAAGAACTGTGTCATGGTGTCTCAAAACAGTTAAGACGGAACTTAAGGCCCAGCCAGGCCACCCTCAGGTTGTAACAGGTTTTGCCATGTGAACCTTCTTTTGGAGCCTCATGTCTCCAACTCCGTGGAGACTGCGATCTTCTCAGTGAACCAAGGATGCATTTCTTTCTGTATTATTGGAGGTTTAGTTGTACACACTGGGGCAACAGGGTAGCTATGATTCCCAATTAATCTATCTTCATGGTGATTAATTATATGGTATGCTTCAGTACTAGGGTACTTTCCCATGTTCACGAGATCAAGCGATATAATGTAAGCAAGGAGGGTAACTGTCCTGGATGGTCTGTTTCCTGTTGGGGGAACCCATTGTCCAAGTATGACAGTTTCCTTATGCCTCTGCCCATCAGAGACAAGGCAAACTGTATGCATCTTGTAAACACCCACGGCTCTAGAGAAAGCCCAGAGGGAAGGACATTGAATGCCTGCCCCTGACAGGGAAACTCCAAAAAAGTGTGGGACATGAACGGTGCATTGCAAGGATTCAGAGTCTGTCTGGGGCTGCTTAACATAAGTAATATCCGATAGCCGTAGTCAGACATAATACATATTAAAGAGAAACATTAAAATGATCACAATAAACACATTCTGAAAAATAAGCAAACAATTATAATTAGATATGGTGGATGTCTGCTCATTAGAACTGAATAGTATTACATGGAATGTGCATCAACCTGAAATTGGACGTATCCATCTATCATGTACCTTGATCTCAGATGTGTCCTCAAGTGCAACACTTTGCATTTTGAAGCTCCCAGTCACACAGCTCTCTGCCTTTACCTCAACCTTGTTCTCTCCTGAGTGAGACGGTGGACTTGTGGGCGTCACCAAGTCTTTGTGCTCCACCTGTACGGCTGATGTCACTGTGGGAGAAGGAGCTGTATCGCCAATGGAGACAGGAGACATGATTGGTGCACTGACAGGACGTGCTGTCTTATTTAAGGTTGGCACCATGGCTGAATGGAGAAAATTAGGTGGAGGGACAGAGAAAACCATAAGATGTGTTAAACCATTCTTCTTCTTTTCTTCGTAAATGGCTTGTTATCACAAAATATGCCGTAACCGTACGCTATTTGAAACCCCCAATAAGGCTTATATTTCTGAAGACATGCTCAATTGCACACACTTCAGTTGGAGGTTATCTAATCACATGCACTTATTTAAATTATCTAGCTTAAGGCAGCTCATCGGACCAGAGACTAGTTACAGGGCTAGAGACATTCGGTCAGAAAAGGACATTTTCGCAGACTTTTTAAAAGATTTTTATTTACCTTTCTTGTCTAATTATTAGCTAACATCAAAGACAAAACCAGAATAAATCAGACTTGTTCAGACTCCATAGCACTACGCCACTAACACCAGACATTGTCTAAACTCCACTTGTGAACAATAAAATCACTTAATTGTTTTAATATATGCACACAAATTCTTAAGTGGCTCGCAGTTCTTAAAAAGAGCCTTGGTGGCTCAATTAGAAGTCAATTTTGCAACTGCAGCCTTAGAAAACAGGCGAGAAAGCAACTATCGCCACAGCAGAGGTTAGCAGGAAGGATCGTCATTTGTGTAAATATGTGTAGATCTTCGCAAAAATTATTATTTTTTATAAAAAAATAAGGCTAAGACGTTTAAGGCTAAAACAGGTTACATAACAGAGAGCCTGCACATGAGAGAACAACAGAGTGAAAAAAAAAAAAAAAGAGAAAGGACAGAACTCCGTGTCAAAGCTTTAATATTGGACTACACTAAGGCTGAGCATCTGAGGGGGGGCAAGTTCAGCAAAGTGAAACAATTATTAGCTATTACACTGCAACACAATGTACGGTACTTTCTGCACCTTAGCACAGATAGAGAGAGAGAGAGATAGAGAGAGAGAGAGAGAGAGAGAGAACAAACCTCCGTCTAAGCTGTGAGAAGCCGTCTTACTGGCAAAGCGCTTGAAGTGGGGTGCAGGGCGGTTGATCATGGAGCTAGCCTGGCGTGTTTGAGCCTGAGTACGCCCACTGTACCTGAACTTGGAGCCCAGAGCCAGGAGCTTTCTGGGTGTGGTGGCAGCTTCAGTCGACGTCAACCTAGAATGGACAGTTAATATTTAAAGTGGATCCTCACATCCATCACAGTGGTTCTCAAACTTTTTCAGCAGTTCTTAAACTTTTTCAGTGGTTCTCAACCCCCCCAACCGCGCCCCCCCCCCCCCCCGTAGGGTGGCCCCCTAGATTCGTCCAATTTTCACAATTTATTATTTTTTTTCCACACTAGGCTCTTCTGTATTAAAGACCTCTATCTAAAAACTGATGCATATTAAATAGTCTTAGGTTTTATCATCGTGTGGATAACAGTACTGTACACTAGTATATCAACGCATGTCTCTGTTTGGTGTGTGTCTTAGTGTGCTGTGTATAATTGATTTCATTTATTAATGTTTCTCATTTTTATTCAATTAAATTTTATTTGTATAGTGCTTTTTACAATATACATTGTCTCAAAGCAGCTTTACAGAGACATATAAACACAGGATACAGATTTTAAGTGTGTGAATTTATCCCTAATGAGCAAGCTGGTGGTGACGGTGTTGAGGAAAAACTCCCTAAGAGGAAATGAGGAAGAAACCTTGAGAGGAACCAGACTCAGAAGGGAACCCATCCTCATCTGGGTAGCAACGGATAGTGTGAAAGTAAAAGAAAGTTCATTATGGTTTTAACATGAAGTTTGTTTGTTGAACTAGTCCACTGTTCACTAAAGGAGACCTGAGTGAAAACTGCATGTGGTAAAACCATAGTCCCAGCAACCACAGTGAGAATGTCCATGTGGAATTGAGGTCCATAATTTTTATGTACATCATAGTTCAAAGGTTGAATCCCAAATTACATACAGGTAAAATTCATTTAAAAAAAATAATGTTCTAGAATGTCTATGTGGCCCCCCATGCACCATCTGGCAGCCCCTCCAGTTTGAGAACCACTGCTCTATAATGCCTCATTCACATATATCTAAAGGAGAAGTAATCAAGTGGTGTCCTTAAATTCCAACCTCACTATTTTCTCATTCAGATTCTGTACCTTTTCAGTAGTTTATTTTGTTCGGTTGACTGCCAGATTACTTTGTCTATTGTATACTGTATGTAGCCTACATACCATTCAATTACAAAACCGTAATAAAGTTTGTCTCACCTGAAAAAGGTGTGGTGTTCTACACACACTTTCCAAAGCTTCTTAGAAGCTTTGTAATTGGGCAGCTTGAAGCCAATGGCACTCTCATAATGTTCCAGCTAGGATTAAGAACATATCAAAAAGCGAACAGACCTTGGTGGAACCGTAGCAATAATAATAATAATAATAATAATAATGATAATAACAACAACAACAACGTTAAAAAAATGGTGTGTTTTTTTTTTTGTGCAAGCTTGGTGTACCTCAGATGGCCGTATCTTGATGAAGAAGCTGCTACGTTTGTAGGAGACTTTCAGCACTTTTGGCCATGGAAAACGATTAATCCTCAGCTTGTCTTTATAAACCAGGAGACCACTGGAGCAGACACCCAGCATGATGTCCACCCCATTCAGATCCTGAGAGACAGACATAAGCATCTCTCCAGTTATAAGCAATATTACTGTAAGCCATATTCAGAGTGCAAAAGTCACATCAATATTTAAGTTACGCAAAATGGGTTAAGCATCTCCTTAAGCTAACTTTCTGTATGCACCATTCAGATTATGGCAATTACTTAGAAGTTGTTCACTCACTTCATGCCTATAAATCTTTCAGATGCTCAGGATAACAGGTCACTAGGATCAATATGGACCAGTCAGCCTGCAGGGTCTAGGGTTAGGACCAAGCATGGTGAAGCTGCATTCAGTCAGTGTGTGGTCCTAAGATGGAACCAGCTGCTGGGAAGATCTCAGATATACCCCAAATTTGGCCATCTAAAAGTCCAAACTAAAACACTTGTCTCTTTTCCTTTGCCTTTGACACTTAGCACTTTCAGCCTGTACTTTACACTTCTTCTTAACTATTTATATATCTACATCTCTCCTGTCTTTTATTCCGTTGATACACAGCTCGACAGTTTTGAGTGTATTCAGCTCCAGATTATTGTTCTCACACCAAAGCTGCAAGTCACGTCATTTTCATTTATAAGACCTACTACAGAACATCTGCAAACTTCAATACAATTCTATTCCATTTTATTTGTACATCACTTTTAACAATGGACATCGTTTACAAATCAGCTTCATATAAATATACAGATGGATCCAAAAGTCTTTTTTTTTTTCATTTAAAATTTTAAATAAACAGAAGGTTTTAAGAATCTTGAAATATTTCAAACAAAAAGAAAGTAAAATATTCAATATCTTGAATATTTAATATTAAAGACTATTTCTAGGTCTCTATTTAAATGTAAGCAAATTGTGTGAAATTGACCCGGTTAACTGCTTTGGACTAAAGGTCAGATTTCCCTCACGTCTAATCTCTACTATTGAAGCATGTGATCAGATGACACTCTGATGGATTTGTGCTACAAATATATGAATGAGAAAATGTGAAGCATTGAAACAAATATCTAAGAGGAGTCTAGTACACTGTCTACATTGATGTGGAGAGAGCTCAGAATGGAAACCATACTCTATGATGGACTGAGAGATGAGTGCCACAGAAAGCCACACACAATCAATTTGAAGAGATGAGAGGTTGAGAGGAGTCCATCACCAGCTTTGGAGGAGCGGTATTTCCTGTAGCTCCAACAATAGGCACCTGAGCGATGTAGAAGTGGAGCACATGCATGCCCAGGAGGAGCAAACATATGGCTTTTCCTCACCCATTTTGTTTTAAATTAAAAATAAAGAATTGACTTTCAGTATAAATAACTGCATGAGCATGATGAGCATGCAATTTTGTCAACCTTCCCTAAAACAAGACATCCACTTGGCCAAGATGCCTGGCTCTTTGTTCTGGGATTTGATTCAGGCTCGTGGAATAATTATTAAGAGATGGAAGTGTGTTCTTCAAGATGATGATGACGACTGGTCTTCTCCAGGTCATTAAACGGTCTGCTATGAAAAGCTGTTTCTGTGGCTACTAAACTGCATGTGTGCAGTTTTTCAAAATAAAGTCAAACTAAATCTGTAATTCATAACTACTTTAACTGATTAAAAATGAATTACTCTGCCTAAAGTTTGTTTCAGTTGATTTTTTATTAGATTTTTTGGCTAAAATAGATAAAATTGGGTAAAATACAACTTTTCTCCTCCACTGTGACGCAATATCAGGCGTCATATCATGACGCAAAACCCTTGGCTTCGACTGTAATCACAAACTGTTCTACAAAATGTATAACATGTACGAGGTGAGAAGAAAAAGCTTACAAAAACATTTTTGTCGCCTTTTTACCCAAACTTAACAAACTGCACATCTGGCACTCTTAAATTGAAGACTTGATGCAAACTGGTTTAAGTGACGAGAAGAGACAGAGCAGTGTAAAGCTGTTTGATCAGCTCTTTCTTTACTATCTGTTCCACACAAAGATTAATGTTACATAGATGTTGTTTCTTCTATACATACTGCCTTTATTGTGTGGGAATTATCTTTAATGACATTCTAGTTCAGAGGTCAATCCAGGCTATAGCCAGTGATTCTTTTTTAACCTCATTTCCTCCCCAATTTGACCATCTGCCACTTCCCATCCGCCAGCCGGCTCTCCTGTATCATACGACAGCGACCGCCCAGAGAGGGCGAATGCAGTCACGTGCTTAATCTGAAACACGTGAAGCCAGCCAACCGCATCTTTTCAAACAACCCATGTTTTGCTAGTGTCGCTGTGCTTGGCACGGGACAGAGAATATGCCCCCCCTGCCCAGAGGGCACGGCCAATTTTGCTCCTTATTCTCCTGGCAATGATGTAGAAATTCATGTATGGCCTTTTCTATACTATCATGAATATTCATTATTTTGTATCCTATGAGGAACTCGTGCTGAATTCCTGAACTGCGCTTCCTTTGCAGAGGAGGAACAAACTTCTCTCCTTTTGATCTGAAAGTTTATTTAAAGAACAGAAGAAATTATCCGACAGTACCTTAGCCTGGTGCAGATCTACGCCGTACATCGAAAGCTTTTTAGCATTCTCCAGGAACATCATGTCAGCTTGAGCAGGACTCATGGATCTAGAGTTGAACCAGGGACATAATTACTAAATACACATGAATAAATGTCCATGGTACAGTTATCAGAACATAGTCATTCAGCGTTAGGAGACTGTAAAAGAACAAGAGAAGGAAAATGTATTTCTTTAAAATAATTAGGGATGCATTGATATCAGTACGGATACTGTGTTTATTTACTCATACTCATATTTTTACTCATGCTAAAGAACAGATGGATAGTGGTTGGCCGACAGACATACATACATACACACACACACACACACACACACACACACACACATATATACATATATATATATATATATATATATATATATATATATATATATATATATATATATATATATATATGTGTGTGTGTGTGTGTGTGTGTATGTATATATATACACATACACATACATACATGGGTCTTTCTTTGGCTGATACAGATGCTGATAATACAGAACATTGATGTTGACATGGCTGCTGATATCGTTCAACCCTAATCTACAGTGTGTGTTGTGCAGGTTTATATCACAGCATTGTTGAATTCAGAATTCAGGCATGCCTTAATCTAAGCTAAGCTGCATTTATTTATTTCTTTTTGTCTCATTAATTGCAAGACAGAAGAAAAACAGAAAAATAGACAGGTTAGGGAATGACTGTTTATAACATACAGTAAATGATAACAGGAGCGAAGTTGCTGTGCAGACGTTCCACAAGATTAAATGTAACCATAAACAGATAAAAAAGCACAACATGTCATATCAATACATGAGAGGGGGAACAGCATGGATTATGATCGTATTATCAGTCCGTACAGGGTTTAGCGGATTTTTTTGGTGATTGCTGCAGCCAAAAATGCTCGATTTTGCTGCGTTTTGTTTTTTAAATTGCGATGCAAGTTGCAGAGTATTTTGTGCTGTTTTTTCGGAAAAAAACTTGAATTTGGCGAAATTGCAATCGCATGAAATTGTTTTTCACAGTGATGTTTGTTGGCAAATGAGAGCTTTTAGCTGTGCTCATGTTCGCTGCACGTGAATCAAAGAGGGCTTTGGATGATCACGCGTCATGATGACGTCAAATGATGTGTCTCGGCCCAAATCTGCAGAAAATCCGTGGTAATTTTTAAAAATTGCAAACTCCTACAAATATTGTGGTGTTTCCTTGATTTTGGAGTTTACTTTACTAGATGTTAGACATCATTAGATTTTATACTAGAATTCAGCATAAACAATCATCCCGGCCAGTAATCTGGATGTATTTCTCAATTAATGATCAAAGCAAAGTACACCGCAATCTGTATGGAGATGAATTATGAAAAATGGTATTAGTGCATCCCTAAAAATAACCCTTTTCATTTTTTTATCGATTTATGCAATGGCATATTTTATTCTAGTGTCATTTTAGAGAGAGAGACCGCTATCGAATGAAGAGCAAAAGGATACCTGTATGTGCGATGGAGCTCCATGACTTTGTCCTCTAGTTCCTTTGTCTGGCTTGGGATGAGTCTGAGCTCTTTGGCATAGTCTGTGCCGTGAACCTCAGGGTCATACTCGCCCAGTTCGGACTGCAGTGCGTAAGAGCCCAGCAGGGTTAGAGTGACAAAAGAGCAAGGCAAACGGCCACTCATGATGTCTTTGCGCAGCTGGAGACACACATAGTACCTGTAGCCCAGAGCAATGATATAAAGGCTATTGTAAGTGAAACAATCGAAGGCTAATCTGTGCCGTATAAAATAGAAATGTACAACGTTCAAATAATAAGCACATAGAAGAACAGAAACAAGACAATTCTGAGAGACTGAGAGACTGAGAGAGAGTGTGAGAAAGAGATAGATTCTGAGAGACAGAGAGAGAGTGTGAGAAAGAGAGAGACAGAGCAAGAGAGTGAGAGAGAGAGAGACAGAGTGAGAGAGAGTTACAGAGTGAGTGCGAGAGAGTGAGAAAGAGAAAGAGCGAGAAAAGGGAGCGATTCTGAGAGAGGGAGAAAGAGAGAGAGGGGGAGAGGGCGAGAGAGTGAGAAAGAGAGAGTGAGAAAGAGAGAGAGAGAAAGAGAGAGAAAGAGAGAGAGAGGGAGAGAGAGAGAGAGAGAGCGCGAGAGAGAGATATTTACCTGGTGATGTCCTCAGATAACTGGGCTGGATCAGGCGGGTAAAACTTCACATTGAATGTAAAATCGTAGTTGATTCCTAAATATAATAAATAATAAAATAATTTAAATGTCTGCTTGAAATGAATTAGCATCTAATTGATTAGCAATGCTCTTACCTCGCACTTGCCTTCGAATCTCCTTTGTGAAGTCAAGCCATGTCTAGCAGAGTGAGAAAGGTAGAGTTAGAGAGAGGAAGAGACCTGCAGTGCACCTGAGTGTCACATCATCACTCACAGAAGTGCAGAGAAGTAACAGAGGAACCGAAGGAACTCCAATCATCTCTCGCCGTATCTTTTATTCTAATAAAGTTACAGTATAAATGAACGAACCAAATTCACCTTAATGGCTGGAGTCTCCCACACAGCGAGGCCGTAATAGTCCTTTTCCAGCAGGTTCAGGTGCTCACATACTTTCGCAAACAGCTCCTGGCCTTTAGCGTGTTTCTGCGTACACACACACACCATACACTTTACCTTCATTCTCAACAACACACAAATGTAGCACCATGCCTTATTATGTGTGTACATGTCTTATTATCTGTGTGTGTGTGCGCGTCTTATGTATGTATCTTATTATATGTGCGTGTGTCATATTATGTGTATGTGTGTCTGTGTGCGTCTGTCATATTGTGTGTGTTATTTTGTGTGTGTGTATGTGTGTGTGTGTGTGTCTGTGTCATATTGTGTGTGTGTGTTATTGTCTGTGTGTGTTATTATGTGTGTATGTGTGTGTTATTGTCTGTGTGTATGTATGTGTGTACGTGACTTACATCCAGTTCACACTCAAACAGTGTATCATCCAGCAGTGTGACTCTGCAGTACATGATCCTGGGTCTGCGCTGACCTTTAAGGGCCTTTACTTCTTCCTCAGCACTCTTGCCCTTTCTCCTCCGTTCTCCGTCTCCCTCTGTTTTCTCTGCTCCTGCTGCTTCTGTCTCCTCTTCCCCAGGCTTGGGCTGCTCCCCTACATCTTTATCTTCTTCAATTTCATTCTCCTTCTCTTTCTTTCCTTCTTCTTTCTTTATCTTGTCCTTGTTCCTCTTCTCTTTCTTTTCTTTTTTCTCTTCATTTTTTGCTTTCTCTATTTTCTTGTCTCTGTTTTTATTCATCTCTTCTTTCTTGTGCTTCTTTTCTTTTGTTCCCCGTTTCTCCACCTTCAATTCATCACCCTCTGTGGTGTCTTTTTGGTCCACTCTGACCTGTTGGACCGAAAAAAAGACAAAACAGGAAACAATGCCTGTTTGGTTATTGAGCTTAATCTCACACAAAAAATAAAAGAGAAATCAGACCTATAATTAAAGTACAAGTATTCTAAAAACAATTATATATTTATATTATATTATATTAAATTAGACTGTAAACATTATGTATAAACTTACTAATTACATTATAATAGTTTGTCCACAAACTTTTGGATACAGTGTAACTGTTATATTGCTTGATTGGATAATACAGAGTGAGGAATCTGAGTCCTAGATCCACTCATATGGACTCTCCTCTTCAGCTCCACCCACAGCTATTCAATGGGCCTTAGGTCAGGGGATGTCCATGTAACAACTTCTGTCTATATATACTGTATATACACTCACCATCCACTATATTAGGAACACCTGTACACTCATGCAGTTACCTAATCAGCCAATCACATGGCAGCAGCACAGTGTATAAAATCATGCAGATACAGGTCAAGAGCTTCAGTTAATGTTCACATCAAACATCAGAATGAAGAAAAAGTGTGATCTCTAAAGTGTGACTTTAACTGTGGCATGGTTGTTGGTATCAGATGGGCTGGTTTGAGTATTTCAGAAACTGAAACTGATCTCCTGGGATTTTCACACACCAGTCTGTAGAGTTTACATACTGTAGAATGGTGCGAAAAACAAAAAACATCCTGTGAGCTGGAATGCCTTGTTGATGAGAGAGATCAGAGGAGAATGACCAGACTGGTCTGAGCTGACAGGAACGATATAGTAACTCATATAATCACTCTTTACAACCGGGGTGAGCAGAAAAGCACAACACGTCAAACCTTGAGCGTCAAACCATGGGCTACAACAGCAGATGCTCGTGACCTGTATCTGCATGATTTTATGCAATGTGCTGCTGACACATGATTAGATAAATGCATGAATATACAAGTGTTCCTAATAAAGTGGACAGTGAATGTATGTACAGATTTTCCCCATTAAATTAAAAACCCTTACATGAATTAATATAGTTTGGTTCAAGGTACCAACTTCGTAATTTGTGTATTTGCTAAATAATACATGATCTTTCAAGTGGTACAATTCTTTTATGGTAGATCATGTTATACTTTGCCAATATGCATTTGAAATATAGCTGTGGAATTATTTTTTTAATTTGTACCACCTCATCAGAAAGTTTGAGTTCCTCCAGACATATACCTAGTCACTAAAAAAAAACTATAACATGATATAGAGATGCACACATATACATATATATTTACACACACACACTCATATATATATGTATATGTATGTCTGTGTGTGTGTGTGTGTGTGTTATATAAAAATATATACATGTTGTCATTTTTACAGTTCTCAGCATGTCATAAACTGGTGAATATCCAGCTGTGGACCTTCTGTTTTAGGTGTTAAAGACATCTTATACTAGAAATTAATCCCTAAAAATTCCATGGATCTTGAATGAAAAGTTCAAAAGTAATGACTTATGGAACTTTGTAACTTTTTGTGTAACACTCATTTTTACAGTAAAATTTGGCACACGCCCCCTTTTTAAAGCCTCTATATCTCAGAAACTAACGTCAGCACAAGCTTGAAACAAACTATTTATTGGGAATAGTGACATTTCCAGCAATATGAAGCAACTCTGAGATGGTCAGTCAGGATGGTCAGTCAGGAAGTCCAGTGATCTCACATGGATCGTCCTTCTTTCTCTCCCTCACCTGGTTCTCAGAACTGCTAATGGAGTGCAGGTCTAGTGCTGCATCTCCTTCATTGCGTAGCTCGGGTTCCGGGTCTGCGATGGGAGCTTTGGGATCCAAGTGGCTTTCTTTCTCTTGGCCTCTTTCTACCTTTGCCCCCTCATCATCTGAGCACTGTGAGCGGCGCTTCAGGAAAGAGGAGAACAGGCGCGAGAGGCCGCGGCCACCTGGGGTGTGCTGGCGTAGTTTCGGCTGCTGTCCCTCCTCTGAGCCTCCAGGAGTCAGAGGTGAGCTGGAGGGTCCATCCTGATGGGGCTCAATAGGGTCAGGCTCTTGCACTCCAGCCTCTCCATCTTCCTGTTGCTGCTCACAGACCTGCTTCTTCTGTCCATTATTTGCTTTGTCTGTTGTCATGGTAACCACTGAGAACAGACAAGACGCACACAAGACCATTATAGTGAGATAGTGAGAATCTAAACAGCACTGTTCTGACAAAATAGCCATGTTGTCATGGCAATGTAAAGCTATGTATCTAGGCCTGGTCGATTCAATTGTGTGGACCGTTTTGTGGCAGCTACTGTAGTTTTAATTAACGTCCCTGTAATTAGCTAATGTAGTGGTTTAGCAAAACCTTGTAGTTAAGGCACACAGACAGAAAAAAAAATAATTTTACCACAAACACTCTTGCACATATCAGTGGACAGGATAGCTCCATGCCAACATGTAGTGGTTGAAGAAACCAGTTCACATTATACGATAACGATATACGATTACAACATTAACATGAGCACATGTCCAGACTGTAGTGTGGTCCATTTCCATATTATTTTTACACATAATTATAAACTATCTACAGATGTATTGTATGGGAGTTACTTTTGATCAACTGACATTTCAGCCATTCAACACTAACCAATCTGTGAGGTCTGTATGTATGCGGAAGAGGGCAAAGACCTTCACCTTTGAAGACTGCATTTGTTGTTAAAAAGGATAAACCAACATGAAGACCAACGAGCTGTCTATGGGAGAAAAGCAAGTTAGGGTTAGATTATAAGGGCCCTGGTCAGACAGGGGGCCCAGCAGAACAACATATTTTCCTGTATGATTTTGGTATTTAAATGGCCTCTTTGCACAATAATCTATTAAGAAGCAGGCTATAATGAATGCCCTCAGACTGTGCCAAGTGCATGTGTGTGCGCCCCCTTAAGACGTTCGTGGATTATTCAGAAATGCTGCACTTCCTAGTTGAGTCGTTACATGCATCAGGTAGATGGCAATAGATGGTGCAGACAAAATCTGGATACTAAAATAGGAAAGAAAAACATGAAAAAGAGGAGACAGCAAGACAGGGAAGACAGCTAGTCACCCAATTTAAAAAAAAAAAAAAGGTGGTTTATGTTCCCTGCTTTGTGCTATAATTCTGAAGCGAGCCCGTATGAAGCTGTTAAAATTAACATCAAATAGAAATTCTATCAGTTACTCACCCCGATGTTTATCCTTGGAAGTTGGAACACAATATTTCCAAGAATGTATGTTTTTCCACGTAAGCGAGCAATAGTAATGGAGCACAGAGCTTCAAAAAGGACGGAAAAGTACCAAGCGAAAATAAAACTACTCCAGTGTTGTATATATTCAAGCTTTCCGAAGCCTTGCAGCAGCTTTCTGTGAGGAATCGATCGAAATTTAATGTAATCATATAAATGCTTTAATTGTCCCGAGTGAGTTTATGAGAGAAGTGTTGTGGTGATGTCCGATTCGTGAGTGAATCGTTTGCTTGAGTCGGTTCATTTCAATGAAGTGGAGATTCCCATTGATAAAACCTGTCTGAGTGATTCATTCACGAATAAAACCGATTTGACTCTCCAGTTCAACTCACTGATTCAATGATCATGTCACTGTTTTAGCTCATTTCCCCATTTATTTCTGGAGCTGCTGGTGTGTGAAACTTATTATTCACTCAATGAAGATGAAGAAGGAGAAGAAGAAAAAGATGAAGATGAAGATGAAGAAGAAGATGAAGATGAAGAAGAAGAAGAAGAATTTGGGGAATAAGAAATTACAAGTCGACAGCTTATTAAGACATCCAGACAGAGTTTCTATAGTGTCTGTGTATGAGAGAGAGAGAGAGAGAGAGAGAGAGTACAATGGTGTTAATTACTTGCACTGTAAATATATAGTTATTTGCACATAGTTATAAATGCATAATTTTAGTTAATTTAATAAACTGTTCAAATTTAGTTGTTTATAGTCTCTTATTGAATGGTTATGCTTATTGATAATGATTGTTTTTACACGTGGCAATAAGAAAAGATAATTGGGGGGTGGGGGCTTGGGGCCCGGAGTACAAATTAGCCAGGGGGCCCAGAAACCCTTGCGGCGCCCTTGTTAATTTCCAATGGGAAGCGGCAAAAAAATGTGTAAGGGGTTGTGGGATAGCAAGCAGCAAGAACTTTCCAGACACTACGTGGCGAAAAAAAGTTGAGCAGCAGCGAAATACAAGCAGCAGCCACGCAGCAGTGACCAATCGCACAAAAGACATCTTACCAGTGTCCGTACGCGATTGTGTCCGTTCGCATTGCACCTCCTACAGTTCCATCTGGACAACAAGGACAAAAAATTACTAAGTGCCACAGCCCTCTTCTTCCTCTTACCTGTGTGTTGCAGCTAAGTGAGCATTTCATCTCTGTATTTATAGATGGGTGGTGTTTTTTTTTAATAGCGCATTTGAGCAACATGTCATTGGATGCTGCTGTAAATAGACAAAAAATAAATAAGGACTATTTTAAGTGTATACTTTACAAAAATGATTGACAAGTTTATTCACATCCTGCGTTTTAGACTGACACCCCTCAAGCAGTGACGCTTGAGTCTTACACAGGTAGAGAGTGTCAGTGTGTAAAGCCTGACTGAGTTGCGCATATACGTGTCCATGTTCCTGTCAACCAATCACTGATCACTACTGTTTGACTCACCCTCCCTGTTCTAATCTCTATTCTTGGTGAACTTTACAGCAATAAAAGTGAGTTATTCCATTTATAAACATCCCTTCTGTCTATTTCACAATTCCTCACTACCTCTGCTTTGTTTATGTCAGCATTGATAGAAGATATGATGTTTTGTATTTGTATAAATGGTCAGCCTGTACTGCCAAGACTTCTTTCTACAAGTAATAATTTATAATCTACTCTTTTCTATTCGAATAAAACTCTATTCTATTTGAAAAAGATCTTCATGTACACTGATTTGTAATTTAATATGCAAATGATCATGATGAATCAATAAATATGCAAATTAGTGGATGACATCATCTATCAGCTTTTTGAGTGCGCTTTAGCTACTTTGAAAAGAGTTTGCAACACTGAGCAGTGGTGTCAACTTAAAGAGACTTTGTTGATAGATTTGGTGACTTTTTAGACCACTTTATCAACTTCATTTCAGAAAAGAGCCTAACGACAAATCTAGCAACATTTTAAGCAGATGTTAGTAAGTGTACTGAACTCGCTCGTGCTCTCTAGCTCACACCACAGACCATGTCATACAAGTTGAGAGAGCAAGTTCAATCACTGATCATCATTGTTCCCCAACAACCAATCAGTGACCCCCATTGTTCCCCAACAACCAATCACTGACCACCACTGTTCCCCAACAACCAATCACTGACCACCATTGTTCCCCAACAACCAATCACTGACCACCATTGTTCCCCAACAACCAATCACTGACCACCATTGTTCCCCAACAACCAATCACTGATCATCATTGTTCCCCAACAACCAATCACTGATCATCATTGTTCCCCAACAACCAATCACTGACCACCATTGTTCCCAACAACCAATCACTGACCACCATTGTTCCCCAACAACCAATCACTAGTCACCACTGTTCCCAACAACCAATCACTGATCACCAATGTTCGCCTTGTCCAATCACTGATCATCATTGTTCCCCATGTCCAATCAGTCATTAGTATTGTTTGCCCTACACTCTTCTTGGATGATATTTAAAGTTATTAAACTGAGCTATTCCATGTGTATCCTTTCCTTCATTACTACTCACTTTTTATGACTAAATCACTATCGCTACTTGTCATCACTGTTTTTTCTTTTTGTTTGCATTCCTGAGAGAAAATATAGTATTTTGTAAACGTGTAAAAAGTTCATTTGTGGTGCCATGACCGAAGATGACTTTATATTCTGCTATTTTCTTTTGGATAAAACTATATTTTACTCTATTTTATTATATTCAAAGTATCTTCAGAAAATCTTCCTTCGTCATAAACCTTAATTTCTAGTTTGATTTGCAAATGATCTCACTGAATATGCAAATTGGGCTGTGGCGTCATCTAGTGACTTTTCAAGCATGCTGTAACTACTTTCCTGCTTTTTTCTTTCCTGCTTATTTACTTATGGTCCATTTGGGAGTCGAAAGAGTCGGCTCTTAGTGGTGAGCCGAGCAAAGTTCTCCAAGAACCGGAATTCTCATCACTTCTAGCTCACAGTGAAACAAAGGCAACCAGCAGCAAAGTAAAGACAGGAACACCCTTTCACAACCACTGGACAGAGATGTGGTGTGTGTGTGTGTGTGTGTGTGTATGAGTGAGAGATGCGGGGAAAGAGAGATGCGGTGTGTGTGAGAGATGCGGGAAGAGAGAGATGCGGTGTGTGTGTGTGAGATGCGGGAAGAGAGAGATGTGGTGTGTGTGAGAGATGTGGGGAAAGAGAGATGCGGTGTGTGTGAGAGATGCGGGGAGAGAGAGATGCGGTGTGTGTGTGAGAGATGCGGGGAGAGAGAGATGCGGTGTGTGTGAGAGAGATGCGGGGAGAGAGAGATGCGGTGTGTGTGAGAGAGATGCGGGGAGAGAGAGATGCAGTGTGTGTGAGAGAGATGCGGGGAGAGAGAGATGCAGTGTGTGTGAGAGAGATGCGGGGAGAGAGAGATGCGGTGTGTGTGAGAGAGATGCGGGGAGAGAGAGATGCGGTGTGTGTGAAAGATGCAGGGAGAGAGAGATGCGGTGTGTGTGAGAGAGATGCGGGGAGAGAGAGATGCGGTGTGTGTGAAAGATGCGGGGAGAGAGAGATGCGGTGTGTGTGAGAGATGCGGGGAGAGAGAGAGATAGAGAGAGAGAGAGAGAGATGCGGTGTGTGTGTGAGAGATGCGGGGAGAGAGAGAGAGAGAGATGCGGTGTGTGTGAGAGATGTGGGGAAAGAGAGATGCAGTGTGTGTGAGAGAGATGCGGGGAAAGAGAGAGAGAGAGAGAGATGCGGTGTGTATGTGAGAGAGATGCGGGGAGAGAGATGCGGTGTGTGTGTGTGAGAGATGCGGGGAGAGAGAGAGAGAGAGAGAGATGCGGTGTGTGTGAGAGATGCGGGGAGAGAGAGAGAGAGAGAGAGAGAGAGAGAGAGATGCGGTGTGTGTGTGAGAGAGAGAGAGAGAGAGAGAGATTCGGTGTGTGTGAGAGATGCGGAGAGAGAGAGATGCGGTGTGTGTGAGAGAGATGCGGGGAGAGAGAGATGCAGTGTGTGTGTGAGAGATGCGGGGAAAGAGAGAGAGAGAGAGAGAGATGCGGTGTGTGTGAGAGATGCGGGGAGAGAGAGAGAGAGAGAGAGGCGGTGTGTGTGTGAGATGCGGGGAGAGAGAGAGAGAGAGATGCGGTGTGTGTGAGAGAGATGCGGGGAGAGAGATGCGGTGTGTGTGAGAGATGCGGGGAGAGAGAGATGCAGTGTGTGTGTGAGAGATGCGGGGAAAGAGAGAGAGAGAGATGCGGTGTGTGTGAGAGATGCGGGGAGAGAGAGAGAGAGAGATGCGGTATGTGTGAGAGAGAGAGAGAGAGAGAGAGAGAGAGAGAGAGATTCGGTGTGTGTGAGAGATGCAGAGAGAGAGATGCGGTGTGTGTGTGTGTATGACATGCGGGGAGAGAGAGATGCGGTGTGTGTGAGAGAGATGCGGGGAGAGAGAGATGCGGTGTGTGTGTGAGAGATGCGGGGAAAGAGAGAGAGAGATGCGGTGTGTGTGTGAGAGAGATGCGGGGAGAGAGAGATGCGGTGTGTGTGTGAGAGATGCGGGGAGAGAGAGATGCGGTGTGTGTGAGAGAGATGCGGGGAAAGAGAGAGAGAGTGAGAGAGAGATGCGGTGTGTGTGAGATGCGGGGAGAGAGAGAGAGAGATGCGGTGTGTGTGTGAGAGAGATGCGGGGAGAGAGAGATGCGGTGTGTGTGAGAGAGATGCGGGGAGAGAGATGCGGTGTGTGTGTGAGAGAGATGCGAGGAGAGAGAGATGCGGTGTGTGTGAGAGAGAGATGCGGGGAGAGAGAGATGCGGTGTGTGTGTGAGAGATTCGGGGAAAGAGAGAGAGAGAGAGAGAGATGCGGTGTGTGTGAGAGAGATGCGGGGAGAGAGAGATGCGGTGTGTGTGTGAGAGGTGCGAGGAGAGAGATGCGGTGTGTGTGAGAGATGCGGGGAAAGAGAGATGCGGTGTGTGAGAGATGCGAGGAGAGAGAGATGCGGTGTGTGTGAGAGAGATGCGAGGAAAGAGAGAGAGAGAGAGATGCGGTGTGTGTGTGAGAGAGATGCGGGGAGAGAGAGACGCGGTGTGTGTGTGAGAGATGCGGGGAAAGAGAGAAATGCGGAGCGTGTGTGTGTGTGTGTGTGTGCGTGCGTGCGTGTGCTCTGGGTGCCGCTTTTTAAAGCCCCTTTGCCCGTGTCTTGTCTATTATAATCTCCGTTTAATGAGCAACCCTATAAAGCACTAACCACAACAAAGCAAACCCCGACATATAAACACGCAGCCAAAGCCCTGGGCTCGCTGCTGCGACGCGGATAGCGTGTCATTCAGAACCCCATTCATCAGCAGCTGCCCAACGGAGGGTCTGAAAATGGCGCCTAATGTGGAAAAAAATGTCAACAGAATCCCTTCCTTTCCATCATCCCATCACACAATGCCCTCACGAGCCTGGTGCACGGAAGCACTTACCTCGCTTTTAATTCATCTGAGTGGAAAATCAATTCACATAAAACTTACAAAAAAAAAAAACAACAACATAAAAATAAAAGTATTTCCTTTAAGAGTTTCAGATGCGCTAGCCCAGGTGTAGAATGATCTTAGCCCTTTATCACACACGGTGTTTTGGTTCTAGTAAAAACAGGGCACTACGTGGACAATGACGTATCGTACTCAGGAGTAGTAACCAATGAGGGGCGAGCAGGAGCAGAAACGATCCAATCAGAGTCCGAGCAGCATCTCCCTGCACCAGCATCCTGAGCAAGGATACAGAGAAAGGTCTTATTTACCTTTTTTTAATCACTGCGCTGTTCTATGTGGTCAGAAGGTGTTGATTAATTTCAGAAAAGCAGCTCTGATATTAGGGCAGCTGCACATCACAGGTTTATTTCTCATTAATGCGCTCGCTCTAATACGTTATCGTTTCTATAGTAACGGCTCATTCACAGGGACGTGTTCAGCGCCACATAAAACTTACAAACGTGTGTAATTCTTCATATGTAAAGCAGGGATGTATTTAATTAACATGTATGGAAGGAGTCTCCAGTGTCAGTGCTTTGTAACAGTCAGAGGTAAAACTGTAACTTGAAGCTTTCAGGACAGAGGAGTAAGTGAGAACAGGAACTAACTTGTCTCACTTACTTCCTCAACATTACATGTAACTATAAATGGTTAAAAATTAATTACACACTTTCAGTATCAGTTTTATTCTGGGTCACGGTCGATGTGGGTCCAGAGTCTATCATGGAAACACTGGGCACGAGGCAGAAATACACCGTGGATGGTACACCAGTCCATTGCAGGGCACCCCACACACACACACACTTATTGACACCTAGGGGCAATTTGGCCAATCCACCTACCGGGATGATTCTGGGAGGTGGGAAGAAACCGGAGAAAAGCCAAATTGACACACGGTGAACATGCAAACTCCACACTGACAGAAACCCGAGCTCAGGATCGAACCAGGGACCCGGGAGCTGTGAGTCAACAATGCTACCTGCTGTGTCACTGATTAAAAAGGAACAGTTGTGGTCATTGGTGAATTGCTATGGTGTAAGGGGAATAACATATTTCAAGATTTGCTGTTATGGTATGTAAAGGTATCTCCACTTCATGTGCAAGTACATCACATCACTCCTTTGTGTATCTGTTTCATTTGCATCTTATCAAAGCAAATACACTGAACTCCATGTAATCAAGTAAAATACAGCTCAATTTATTTTAGCCACATTATTAACATTATTAATTAATAATTAATAATGTTAATATCTCTTGAAGAATAGCTAATAATCTCCTTTCATTCATTATAGTGACTCACATGAGAGATTTCTGTGCTACCCTTTATAAAGATCACACTTTGTTTGGTGGGACAGATTAAACATGAACAGATTCGGATAGTGTATACCTGGAAAGCTGGGTGTGTTCCTCCTGCCCCTCCGGTTAGACCTAAATGATGAATAGCTTGTGGGACAGATGAACTTCACATGCAGGATTTAAATGCTTTATTTGTCTTACACTCATCCCATGAGTTTAATGTAGACTGTTTAGAAGACAGTGGGTCTTTTTATTTGGACCCTCTTAGCAAACCTGTGTACTCAAGTATTATTAAAATTGATTCATAGAGCCATAGAGCCACTCTGTATATTATGAAACTAATCCAACCTAATCCATCTATTCAAATATTAAGCTGTTCATTGAAACGTGTACAACAGTATTTGACTATTTATTGTAGCCTTGTAGCTTTTCATTCATGAACTAAACCTCTGAATTAAACCCATTCAACCCATTCAGATGTATTTAAAGAATATCACACAAACTTGAGCAGGGCCTGAGGAACAATCCCAGCCATGCTTATGTTCAGTACAGCAGTGAATGAATGTGATACTTTTATACAACACTTCTTTAACATAAAAAAATAAATTAATATCAAGTAACTGACATTTCACACACGATATTACCAGATATTTTGTTTATTTATTTATGTATTTTTTGCTCTGTCAGTGAATTGCATTGCTTGTTTCCATGGTAATGCACAGACTGACTGACAGCCTGTCGTAAGTGTAGTAACGGTTTTAGTGTAACGAACTGTTGCTAGATTTGGAATTTTATATAGCAGTAGATATATACAACCAGAGCGATACACAGAGTGATACGTCCTAGTGCTGCTCTACGAAAATATCAGCACTCTTGGAACATCCAATTAGATCAGTCGACCAAGAATAACTATTGTATAATAAGCAAACAAAGAAATAAATACTGTATATATGTAAATGGATAACACACACGGCTATGGAACAGCTAGCAGCCAGTTGTCCAATTACTTTTGGTCCCATCAGAAGGAGGGGACCACATATACAAAATACCCTAAAATTAAAGCACTTTGAGCTCATATTTATATCAGCTCTAATATACTGTAGTAACAATATTTTGGTCAATGATGAAATATTAATGACCAGACTGTATTTATATATACACAGTACTGTGCAAGTCTTAGGAATCCTTTTTTTTTTTTTTTTAGTACAAACTTTGTTATAGATTTATACTTGATAACATCTACATTATCCAATCAGTACAAAACATTTCAAACATTAGTTTTCCAGCACAAGATGAAATGTTACAGAAAAATATTTTGTGTGTCAGTAAAGCAGAAAGCAGCATATTACATTTCACACACACACACACACACACACACACACACACACACACGCACAAAAAATTAACCCATATTAAAGGCTGCTGGGTTTTGCTGCAAAAATAAGAAGCGAGTGAAACAGTAAAAGTCTCCAGAAGAACTGTGGCTGGTTCTGCAAGATGTTCAATAACACTTACAGCTCATTCCCTTATAAAACCGCACAAAGTCTACCTGAGACTACTCTCTTTTTTTAAGCAAAAGGTCATCACACCAAATACTGACTGTTTCATTTATTACTGTTTACTGCTCTTTATATATATATATATTTTTTAAATGTAGAAACATTTAATTTCATTATTCTTGTAGCCATATTTGCACTACAGCATTTCTCCCATGTGACTTTTGCCCAATACTGTATATATTTATTTATTTATAGAATTCATAACTATAGGAACTCAATCAATAATGAATAGAATTTGAGAATTGTGAGCTGTAATTTCTACCTTTGTAATAAAAATGATACAATCATAGACCCCTTAGAGCAGCCATGATCCTAAGCTATTGTATTATATATTCTCTTGTTTTCACACCATTTCTGCACTTCCCCCCCGAAAGTCCCTCCACCTCCAGTGCACTAATGAAAGGAGCAGGTGGTGCACCGTCTGGTAATCCGAAATGACAGGAGCAACCAGACAGGCATGGTCCCGGGAGATCAGGAGAACAGAAAAGAAGTACTCACCCTCTTTAGCCTAGTCTCCTCATTTCCATTCACAGATCATTTACGGCAGCTCCCCCCCCCGTCCCCTTTTCTACGTGGTCCCCATTGACATCTCGAGCACCAACTGGCCTTGAGGACACCAATTACCCCTCTCTCCCCATCACCAGGGCCATGTCTGAACATTCGTTTCTGAACATTTAATGACCTCCTAAATGATGTAGGGACCCTTCAGCCAGATGTTTACAAACAAATCACAACAACAACAACAAAAAAAAAGAACAGTTTATTCATTTTGCTCTGTAAAAAAATTGTAATAAATGTTTAGGGTAAACAGATTAAATAAGGTAATAACTCTCTACAGAAATACTTGAATTTGACACCAACTAAATAAAAATATGCTAGTTAAAACTAAGAAGTTTGTGATTCCTTGCTAGTTAAATGTCTTTTTTCTGGTGCACTTTCTAGAAGTTCTACTTAATTATTAGCATCTGATAGATCTATTGGTTGGCTTCACAAGATTACGGTCAAGGTTGTTAGGGTTTCTTTAAAAATATATTCCGTTACGGTTACACATTACTTCATAAAAAATGTCATCAGTAACATAATCCAAGTATCACAATATGAAAGTAATGTAATCTGATTGCTTTAGGATTACTTCAAGGTCACATATGTAAATAAAGTCAAGAGAAAAGCAATATGAGCTAAAATACTTTTATTTAGAGCTTAAAAATAAGTTCAATGTCTGGATTTGTTGTAAGAAAATAAGTAAATAAACAAACAAATAAAATATCCCTGTCCACGTTGCAGGTAACATCACATCACAAGGGTGACCATATTCTGGTTTTCCAAAAAGAGGACACTCTTAATGTCTTAATAGCGTTCAAAACAGTGTTACTATGAATGCAGACTTTAATACACTGGAAAAGACACACCATTAGTATCACATAAATATATATAAATAAAATTGGTTTCACTCTGCCCACGTTTTACATTTTTTCCTACATTTTGTTTGTCGCATTAATATTTGCAAATTTGTATATGCTCCTGCTTATTGTTGTTGTTATTAAATTTGTCATTTTATGAGTTAAGAGTCTTTATTAACCAAAAATTCTTCTTTTTTTTTTAAAAATGAAACAAACACAAGGAGCAACCATTACACTAGAGCTTCTCTTATAAATCTCAGTTGTGCTCCAAAGACTATGACTGACTAGTCAGTCAGTCAGTCAGTGAGTGCAATGTTCTGCACTTCCGTGTCTATCTCCTTATCCTCCTGGTCTCCCACATTATTCAGGTGTGTAGGTTTTCCCTTCTCCCATGTTCTCGTAAGGCCCTCTGGCTTGTTGACGTGACTCGATCTCATTTCCATGAACATTTGCTCTTTTCACTCTATTGTGTACCGAGTCCTCAAGAGAAACATTCCTCAGCTATGGACTGTGGCTGAGCGACTATTCGTAGCAAATATATGGGGAAAAGAAGTCCTCTGTCACTCAGTAATCAAGCATTGCAGTTGGCCAAAATAAAGGGAACACTTGTAGTTGTACTGTTTGAACAGAATGAAGTCCCAGTATCATGAATGGAACAGAATCGTGACCGGAGTGTATCGTCAAACCCTTATAACTATTAACATGTCAGTGGGGTGGGTCTGGGTGACAGCTGCCTCCCTTGAAATAAGCTCTGCCCTCACACCCCCTCCCCCTTAATGGCCTCCCCAACCCTGACCTCCAGTCACATCTCTCAGTGATGTATTATTCCTGTACACCTCATTCAGATTTATGAATCTCAAGTCACATTTACTCCACCAATGTCTTGTTGTAGGTTATTATGAACAATAGAACACCACATAACGTTTTTCCTCATAATAACGTAATGTTTTTTTCTTGTAATACATGGAAACTCTCCCACACTGAAACACAAGTAAACATAGGTAATAGGTAAATAGGTTTACATGATATATATTTATTTTTCAAAATAAACTTAAAATATTGTTGAATCTATAGAATCCATGTGTATATAAACTAATAGATACAGCCTCTGCTTTTGACAATGATATTCAAACTTCCATCCATCCATCGATTTTCTATACCACGTATCATTCAGGGTCACGGGGGACCTGGAGCCTATCCCAGGGAGCATAGGGTACAAGGCGGGGTACACCCTGGACAGGGTGCCAATCCATCACAAGGCACAATGACATACACATTCACACAACCATTAATACACTACAGACACTTTGGACATGCCAATCAGCCTGCCCTGTGTGTCTTTGGCGTGGGGAGGAAACCCCCGCAGCACAGGGAGAACATGCAAACTCCTCACACACAGGGCAGCGGCGGGAATCGAACCCCCGACCCTGGAGGTGTGAGGCGAACCACTAAGCCAAAAGGGGCCCAAAAATAATCATATATTTGTGAATCTGCTTACAAAAACCATCATGAACTCGGTCACAATAAAACGATGACCTACTGATCAATATTCTGAGATATTTAACTGAGTCTTTAACTCGAAAAACATTCATTTGGGAAACGCTTCAGTTATGCATGGTCATTGTTTCAGATTTCATCTGATTCACTGATAAACCTGAAGCCTCTGAAAACAACTGTGATGTCTGTCATGCAATAAGATCCTGATTCTTCTCCTTTAAACATGAGCCTGTATCGTCTGGCTAATTACATTGCACCTTCTATACTGGAGCAATGTGGAATGGACTTCAGCACATCAATGATTAGATGGTTTACTTTGTTAAATAACAGCGCATATTAACCCATTACTAAATGGGCACGAGAGCAGATTATACGTATTAAAAAGAGCGCATTAATACGTTATCTCATCACTTTCTGACCAACTAGAATCCGGGATTTAACTAAAAACTATTGTATAAATTAGCTTCGCAAAAAAAGAAGAAAGAAATAAAATAATACTAATATAAATTTAAAACTTGGACCTACGAGAACCACCAATCCGCTCTGAGATTACTGTTTCCACGGTTACAGCAGTAACGTCTGTCATTGGTCGTGCTCGCGTGAAGGATTGTGGGTGATGTAGTATCCGCGGCACTTCTGTGATTAAATCTAAATTAAATAATAAAGCTGAAACTTGACCGATATATACGTTTTGTTTAAGCGTAAAGCAAGCCACCTTTTAGCTTATAGCGATTTAATCTTAATGATAATCATTATTATAATAATTTTTTAAACGGCATTTTGACTTCCGGAAATTGATAGTTCTGCTTCCGGTTTACGGCGGGAAGAGTGAACTGGTGTGAATTCCAGTGTTCGTTTGTGGAATAATCATGGCAGTCTTGTGTGTAGTGTTTGGGGCCGAGTGAGTTTTGTTTATTCCTGGAGCTGGGTATAAAAACCGAGAGCCATTAGCGCGGCTCAGAGTGCTAGCGGTGTAGCGCATAGAGAAGCGCGCGGACTCCGGCGGGGCTGCAGCACCTGTGGGCCTCAGGATGGAGGTGACGGAGATCCGGCTGCCGGCGGGAGCGCGCGCTGTGCGGCTGCGGGAGTGGAAGGTGGAGCCTGGAGCTCTGGTGAAGGTGGACTCCGTGATCGCGTTGTGTGTGGCGGTGCCCACGGATACGGAGTGCGGCTCAGAGGACCGAGAGCAGCCGAAGAGGCGATTACCGGAAAAGAAGGTGAAGTCTGACCGTGCTGGAGTGGTGAGAGAGCTGTGTTATCAGCTCGGAGAGGTCATATCTCCTGGGTAAGAGCTAAGCTACAAACACACACACCTGACGTCACTAACGTGGAGATAGTGCTAGTGAGCTAGTCTTAGCTTCCACACACATGGGGTGCTTCTGGTGTCTTAGCAGTGTTACTACTAACTCACTTAAGGGGAAAGTAATGAACGCTCAAACCCCCCCCCAAACAACAAGCCGCCATGTGACCTCACATGTTGACGTCACATGTTGAATTGCATGGTCAGCCCTATTCGGATTCGGTTAAATGTACATAATTCCACACTACACCTCTAGACAGATGCCAACAGAATTAAACGATCGTAGTGAAATAAATACCTCGTTATTGAATAATAATTTTAAAAAAAATTACGAACTGAAATGTGAAAGAGTGAGTGAAGAAATATTTTATAATAATGAATTCAGTGTTATTCCTTTATTGATTCATTTATGTATTTGTCGCTGCATGTACTCATTATTATTTATAGCGTAGGCATATTTATTTCATTTGGACCATAATGGAATTCCATACTTTACTACTAGTGTACACACATAAGCCAAGCAAGACACAGTCACATGAGATTTCCACTCACCATCACCGGCTCTCTCTGCTCAGCGTCTCTCTCTCTTCACTGTGACACACACCATATAAACAGGCATCATTAATCAAACCCAGGTGTACACTCATTCATGAAATCACCCACTCCTCCTCCCAGACTCGACCACACCCCCTTCCTCTGCAGTACTGTATGTGTCGCTCTGATGGAGAAGGAAAGACTGAGCTCTTCTGTTTTCCCTACGCCCTTAATTAGTTCATGAGTCAAATTTAGTTACAGTGCAAATTAACAAGGTAAATAAGGACTCAAATAATGATGCACTGGTCCTGGGTGGAATGTAGTGTAATGCCACTGTGGAGCCACCAGGGGGCAGCAGCAGCACTGATATTTCTTACTGCACCCTACGCCATTGTGCGCGCTGCTGCTGTTCTCGGGTCCAATACCATTGCGGTAGTTTCAGAGTGTTCTCTCACTTCAGCTGCAGTCAGGACTGGTTCTGGGCTTGTTTGGGGTGGGGCTTATAATCATACGTTTACGTTCTTTTAGATGAATTTGTTACGAAATTCTGTCTCCCGCGGATGTACGCGTGTTCACTCAAGAGTTTCTGCCGCTCTCTTGTTTCCCACTGAAAAGGTGAAATCCTCCTGAAACACTGTAATCAGATCTTGTGATGCCTTGCACATGTTTATTTGTTGTTTGTCTGTAACAGGGATGTTATAGCAAGAATAGAAGAATGCAGCCACCCCATAGTGATGAAGGGTCTGTGTGCTGAGTGTGGTCAGGACTTAACACAGTGAGTCTCGTCACTATAATATATATAAACCAGCACATCTACTTCTGTATAGCGGTAGCACACTCAATAAAGCCCTGATCGTACACTTCAGCTGTAGATTCATCACAGTACGGCTCATCTCGTTTTTGTGGCTTTTACAGGCTGCAGAACAGGAATGGGAAGCAGCAGACCCCCATCTCTACAGCCATGGTTTCCATGGTGCACAGCGTTCCCGAGCTGATGGTCAGCTCAGAGGTGAGCGATGAAGTGATGTAGTTATGCTGTTACGTGTGTTTGTCTTTTTTTTTCTTAATGCTTTCTTCTATAACCTGGAAAGAATAAGAGAATTAACAGTAATAAGTAAAAACGACAACCTTTGATGATATGTTCACAAAACATGCTCATAAGAAAGCAGACCCGCCACCTTTTAAAGTATTTGAACAAAATTTTATGAAAATGTTTTGAGTTCACTAACGTGAAATAAAATCTGTCAAGGTGAAATAAACGAGTGCCCTCAAACATCAGCGAACCGAAGCGGTGTTGTAAAGAAAAGCGTGTCCGAATTTCTCAAACGACGTGAGAGTCTGATGAAAACATGTACTGCGAAAGGTGGTGCTACACGTTACTGAATTATAGTGTGTATTATTTTCCCACCTTTATGCCGATTGTTCATTTCATGCTCCCAGCTCTCTGCGCGCTTTACCGTATATGGAATTTTGTGGACGTGGCTACCTGGGGACGAGCCCGCACTGTATACATGCATGACATACTTTTCGAAAATGTTCGTAAATCCCTAATAAAGTTAGAGCATAAGTTTTGACTTATGCACACATTAACACGCAACTTTAGTAAAATGATGATAAACGAGGCCCAAAGTTGGACCTACTCTCTAGTTTAGTGAGGTGTTGTGTATAAGGCTTCTCTTATAACTTTCAGTATGAGCAGCTGAAGCCAATCCTACAAACATGCCCATGGTGGGTTATGCTACGATGTCTGTCACCCACAGAACTTTCCACACAAGAGACTGATCCTTGCTGCACAAATCAAATAATCCATATTAAAAATACAGATGCAGTTAAACTACCATTAAGTAAAATCAGGGTCATAAGAAAAATGTCTGAGAGAGCCGGAGATTTGCCAGTAACTGGACTCACTATGGTGGAGGAGGGAAACGGATCCGAATAAAGTCATAGGATCGCACAGTTAAGCTTCAACATCACAATTAAATCACCTTAAACAGGATTTTAATAACAAGCTGTTTGAAAGCACTGCAGGAACCAAGTGGTCCAAGAAGACCAAATTCAAACTTTTTAACTTCTCCACACTGGGATGAGAGCGATTTTGGCCTTTACGCACCAAAGAACACACGTTAATATGATTGACGCATGTAAAAGAGTTAAGGTTTACAGTTTAAACGCACCGATGAGTTGGAAAAGAAGGAAAAGGCACTGTGGGTGCTGAGGCTCGTGATGATCGATGGCTTAACGAATTCCACCAAGTGCCAGGGTCTCTCAGCCCAAAACCCAGTTGCCTCTACCAGGAGGTTCAAACTTGGAGTGCCATAAAGCATGTTGAACAACGTGCTGGGCCAAACACCTCACAGATCCTCACAGAAACACTGAATCAGTGTAGTGCTGTGACCAGCTCAGGCTCTGGGTTTTAACCCTACTGAAATCCTGTAGAAGAAAGTCTACAAACATAGAAATATACAGGAGTGGCCCAGGGTCCCTGTACAGGGGTTACAACTGTGTTCTACATTACAGCAAGAGGCTCGGTGATGATGTTGTTTCCAGGACAGGTGTCGGAAAATATTCATTACGAGTGCGTGATCATTTTTATATCGGTGTTCTGTAGGAAGAAAAAAAACGTGAATTTTTTGTGTTTGTGGAGCAAAAAAAATTGAAATATGTTTCTCTCGGAAAATATCTCTGTGTTACTGACGCGAAGGGGAACTTGTCGTCGTAGTGACAGGGAACTTGTTGTCGTGGTGAAGGGGAACTTTTTGTAGTGACAGAACATTTCATAGTGATGGAGAACCTTTTGTAGTGATGGGGAACTTGTCGTCATAGTGACTGAGATCTTTTTGTAGTGACGGAGAACTTTTTTTAGTGACAGAGAACTTGTCGTCGTAGTGATGGGGAACTTGATGTTGTAGCGATGGGGAACTTGTCGTTGTAGTGATGGAAAACTTTATGTAGTGATGGAGAACTTATTGTGGTATTGACGGAGAACTTGTCGTCGTGGTATTGACGGAGAACTTGTCGTCGTGGTATTGACGGAGAACTTGTCGTCGTGGTATTGACGGGGAACTTGTCGTTGTAGTGACGGGGAACTTGTCGTCGTAGTGACTGAGAATTTCAAGTCAACAGCCAGCACTGATTGATGAAGAGCTCCGTTACCTTTCTTCCAGTAATATTTAGCGATACCCTTTAGACATAAAATGACAATTATCACAGCCTTTGTGTAGATAGTACTGATATGTGTGTGTGTGTGTGTGTGTGTGTGTGTGTGTGTCTGTGTGTGTCTCTGTGTGTGTTTTGAGAGCAGCAAGCAGAGCAGCTTGGCCGAGAAGACCAGAAGAGGCTCCACAGAAACAAGAAGCTGGTTCTCATGGTGGATCTGGACCAGACTGTAATCCACACCACAGAGCAGCACTGTCAGAACATGTCTACCAAAGTAAGCTTCAGAACCAAAATAATGTGCCATAACGCTTCCTTCTGATTAGCCTAACTTTTTGGATTGTTGGGTAAGCATGCTTCGAGGCCGTGAGTTCCCGTCTTAGAAACTTGCTGCTCTGTGCACGATTACCTCTGCTGCTGCTGTTGCCACCTGCTGTGTAAGAAGAGTTAGAGCTCATAGTCAATATCAAACACAAATATTGTGATACACCTCAGAGAAGAGAAATGTATTTCACCTGTAATTTCTAAAACTAAGAGTCAACCCTAAAGCTTTGGAATCGATTCCATACACTGAAAATGATTCATCTCATTGTAAAAAAACAAAACAAAACCTATCTGGAAATAGTAATGTACAGAAACGCTAGTCTATAAATTCTGTACGTTACTAGTTCCACATAGTTGCACTAGTTCTTTTGAAATAAATCATTCGGTTGATATAAGCAGTCGATAATATTCTCATACACCGTTCCCACTGAGGTATGAAGCGAGTTGCCAATCACGGCATATTTCAAGATAAAAGCTGATTTACTTGAATGATTTCAAACACTTTATACCAAAAAAATCTGTAATTAAAGTGGAAAAACTATGGGCAAAAACAAACAACGTCCAACAGGGTACACATATAAACAAATTAAACAGACTCTCTACCATATAGTGCACAATACCTGTCCAGGAATAGACCGAGATTTGTTTTGCCAGGCTCTTTAACCAACCAACATTTTTTTATTCAACAAGGTTTGTAGTTGGCACGTGGCCAATTTACTGATCTGCTCGCTGTGATGTTAAATAGTTTAAATGGACTTAAAAAAAAAAAGCCAAACAGATAGAAAACAAGTATTTATACTGAATTATAAGACTCCCGGTTATTAGGTTACTGTAACTGATTCCAAACATTTTCCAAACGTTTAGTTCAAGTGTTGGAAACGTGTATATACCCAGCTTTATAATACAAAGCCTTTTGCTAGAATGTGCATTAGTTCAATCTCCTAAGAAGAGTGGCTGAGTACTTCAGATAGAGATTAGGTAAACAGTTTTATTTTATATAAGATATAAAGACACACACACAAAAAAAAACCTTACAAAATGGATTGGACCCAAAACCTTGGCATCAGACACGGAGAGATCAGATGGTCGATCTCCCTGGAAATCAGTTGGTAAAGTCTCCCAAGATCCCCCCCCCCCCCCCGAACTCGGGGCGTTCCACCAGTTTGCATCTCCTCAAAATACTTTAACGTTACCATATGCAGTCAAGCATGACCGAGCCTTCTGAACACACCGGATGGCTTTGCTATTCTCGTGTCTGTTACACACAACAGAATATCAGATCATATTCCATAAATTTGGGGCGGCTGTGGTTCAGGTGGTAGAGCGGGTTGTCCACTAATCGTAGGGTTGGCGGTTCGATTCCCGGCCCACATGACTCCACATGCCGATGCGTCCTTGGGCAAGACACTGAACCCCAAGTTGCTCCCAATGGCAAGCTAGCGCCTTGCATGTCAGCTCTGCTACCATTGGTGTGTATGTGAATATGTGAATGAGGCACAGTGTAAAGTGCTTTGGATAAAAGCGCTATATAAGTGCAGACCATTTACCAAACCAAATGCTGTTTTCCCAAACACTGTTGAAATCACCTCATCGTTCACCACGAAATAAGGATTCAAGTGATGCCACTTCTTCTAATTCTCAGCACCGTGTTTCTGTGACGTCGCAGGGAATTTTCCATTTCCAGCTGGGGAGAGGGGAACCCATGCTGCACACACGTCTTAGGCCTTACTGCAAAGAGTTTCTGGAGAAAATCTCCAAGATGTACGAGCTGCACGTGTTCACTTTCGGAAGTCGCCTCTATGCACACACCATTGCAGGTAAACACGATTATAATGTCTCGCTTTTTCTTTTCTTTTTTTGGGGGGGGTAGGGGGGGTGTTATCATTTCCAGGTAAAGGTATATAAAGATTTGCACTTCCCCTGTGTATGGGTATTTGGTTAGTTCAATGTAATGATAGGGAACGTACATGGAAGAGGTTCTGAGTGATTAGATAGATAGAAACTTTGTTCTTCATGTCGTATATGATGTCATGTCAATTAGTTCTCAGTTTGATGTACAAGTGTTTTCTATACATGCAGGGTGCAGCGTAGTTTTCTTTCTTTTTTTCTTTGTTTTCCACCATATGTGTAATTACAATTCAATCCAGAGAAACTTGCGTCTGCTACTAGATTATGTTTTTGGGTTGTCCATTATGTTTTTATTTCCTTTTTATTAGACATTTGTAGTAGAATATTAATAAGACAACCATAAAGCATATACTCGGACATCAATATGAGACACTCACAGATATACACACATACATTCACACAGCCCTATGTCCCACATATGGCTTTGTATTAATATACTTTAAAGTGCACCTATTATGGTTTTTCAAATATTACGTTTCATGTAGCGTTTCATTATAGAGCTGTTTGTGAAGGTAAAAACGTCTGCAATGTTTCAAAAATCAAAGCGCATGACAAACGGAGTTATTGACTCCAAAAAGAAGGAGCCGATTCTGAACAGCTGAAACAAGTCGTTAGTAATTCCAGACTTTACTAACCTACGTAGGTTTGTAACAAAAATTGTAACAAAAAGCCCCGCCTCTGGTTTTCATCGGCTGCTCACGAACAGACTGAGCTGAAAGTCGTTATGGTAGTGGGCGTTTCCTTTTTGAAACACGCTGACAGCGGTAGACCAATCACAACAGACTGGGACATCTGACCAATCAGAGCAGAGTATGCTCTCTGAAAGTAGGAGTTTAGAATGAATTCTTTAGAACGAATCGTTTAACGAGTCTTTTTTGACACTGGGGGAAACAAAGGTAATGCTGCAGTTTAAATTATGAGCACGTTTAAGTGTTTTTTGAAATCAGATGCATGTAAATCTATTGTATGAGACCTTTAAAACAAAATTAGGCATGTTTCAAAACCATAATAGGTGCACTTTAAGAAGAGGGTCCAGGATTAATAGAAGGTCTTTAGATATCCTCTTAATGTGAAGTGTCATTGTCCTATATAAGTGCAGACCATTTACCATTTGACTGTTATAACACCCTTTTCCTTGCTGCTACACTTCTCTAGTTAACATGCACTGTCCTGTATTCATTGTGTGTGTATATAAATATATATATATATATATATGTACATATATATATATGTCTTGCACTCATTTCATACTGTATATGTAACATATGTTTTGCACTCATTTCATACTGATGTTTAACTGCGCTTTCTGTAGTCCTGTGTACCGTGATACTGCAGTGAGAATAAAACCCTGCTTGACTTGATTGGAGAAGCCCTGAAGCTGTCATTGAATGAAATATTACCAAATCAATTTGACCAAATTAAATATGCTTGTCTTATTTTCTTTTCTCTTTTCTTGTTCTCGCCTCTTCTGTTTTCTGAAAAGGCTTTTTGGATCCCGAAAAGAAACTTTTCTCACATAGAATCCTGTCTAGAGATGAGTGCATTGACCCATTCTCCAAGACAGGAAATCTGAGGTATTTTGCTTGTGATCTTTTGAAACTTTATATCTGATCCAGTGGAAATTCCAGCGTTATGTTTGTTAATTTATTCAGACCTATTTAAATTGGTACAGCAGTTGCTGTGGACGGTCCTAGCTGAATTCATATACATGTGCTGTGTGCATATGAATGATATGTATAGAATGATTTTAGTGTAGTTGTGTAGTATGTAGTTGTGATTGACACTACAGCGGGGAAAAAATGAACAAGTTTTTGTTTAAGTCGTTAACTTCCTGCTGTACCGTTTTGGGCCCTCTGTAGAAATTTGTTCCCATGTGGCGACTCCATGGTGTGCATCATTGACGACAGAGAGGATGTGTGGAAGTTTGCCCCTAACCTCATTACAGTCAAAAAATATGTCTACTTCAAGGGAACGGGGGACATCAACGCCCCACCCGGGTCACGAGAGGCCCAGCTTTCAAAAAAAAGTGCAGGTAATTTTATTTACTATGCATGTTTGTTTCCATTGAACATTGGGTATTTTTGATTGTTTAGATATTAACATTAATAGTTCATTTTTACACACACACACACACACACACACACACACATATATATATAAAATTATTTAACTTCAACTTTTAGTTTAATGACATCTGTGTTTACCCTGAAGAGGCCAGACAAACCACTACCTGTATTGTTTCTCAGACAAACAGATCAATGAACATTTGGTTTTCAGATTTTCACTGACTACGTTTACATGGACAGCAATAATCTAATTATTGACCTTATTCTGAATAAAACAATATTGTGATTAAGGTGTTTACATGAGTTGCTTTTAGAATATTCCTTTCATGTTCCCGTTTTACATGTTATAGAACATAGATCGATTAAGAGCACACGTCATTACATCACCACGCCACACCGTCCGACGTTCCCTCCAGAATTTCACGGATCGACATACAGTTTGTCTTCGTTATGGTACTGTTTTTGAGTGTTTTTATTTAAATTTTAAGAAAGCTTCATGTGCAGTTAATTATTTGTCATGCTATACGTGCAAATAGAAGGCTGCTTAAAGCCGTGGGCTGCGTCGCAAACCGAATACTTACCTACTGGATAGTAGCTGAGATACATGTATTTCACCTACTATATAGCAGGTAAGTATGTGGTTTCGGACGCAGCCGTGCTCTCTTGTTTGCCGTCAAATGGTTGAGTGCTGCCGTGTGTGTACGTGTCCTGTCGTAAAATGCGGTGAAAACTCCCACACGACGTTAATAATTTGATTAAGGTGTGTACATGTCTGTAATGCACTTCCATAATGTGACTAAAATAGGAATACTCCACGTCTTGATTCGATTTGTGTTTACTTCGAGTATGACTTCAGCCAGATTAAGGTCATCAATAATCACTGTTTACATGCTAGTTTCTTAAACAGAGTATCGTCTTAATCGGGTTAATATCGGATTATTGTTGTCCATGTAAACGTACTGAGTGTCCTTAGCATTCTAGGCTGATTTTTACACAGCGTTGATTTTTTACCTGAGCCATGTCTGCAGTGAAGTTGTTCATTGTTGAGGCTGTAGTGTTTGCGTATCTCTCCCCCCCCCCCCCCCATTTATTTATTTTTAAACTTTTTCTAATTGAAATGTACATAATTGGATTATATTTTTTTCAGTCCCTCCAGGATTAACGTAAAATTTAGCGAACTCCGCAGTATTCGGAGGAGCTTGCAATTTTACAGAATTACCGCAGATTTGGGCCGAGATGCATCATGTGACGTCATCACGACGTGGAACATGAGTACAGCTTAAAGATCTCATTTACCAACAAACGTCACTGCAAAAGACCGGGCAAAATTATTTTGTGCAAGTGTGATTTCGCCAGTTCCGATAAAAAAGGCGCAAAAAAAACTCGACGGGTTGCGTCGCAAATTCTGAACAAAGCCACGGGGAAATCAAACATTTTGGGCCACAAAGGTTGTTTTTTTTTTTTTACGGACTTACCATGCAACATATTTAGATTCATATATAATTCCAATTAAGTCCATTCCAGTTCCACAAAATGATGAAATGTTATGTAAGGGACTGTAACTAACACCTGTGTTTGGCCTCCAAGGGATTCAAACACTGAACGCAGGTCTTGCAGCGTGGCTGTTAACTATTCTGTTTATAGTGGAAGAATGGGGGGGCGGGGTAGTTTATGTGGAGGGAAAACCATCTCCAACCCTTGAGCTGCATATTCCTGGAACCTAGATACACTATATGGCTTAAAGGGCAGTGGTGGCTTGGCGGTTAAGGCTCTGGGTTACTGATTGGAAGGTTGGGGGTTCAAGCCCCAGCACTGCCTGGCTCTAGGTTACTCTGGGGGTTTTACTCTTAGCCCTTAATCCTCTCTATTCCAGGGGTGCCATATCAGGGCTGACCCGGTTCTCTGACCCCAACTTGCTGGCATGCTGGGGTATGTGAAGAAAGGAATTTCACTGTGCTGTGACCAATAAAGACTCATTATCCTTATCATTAAAGTTATCATTAAAGTATGTACACCCCTGACCATCACAGTTGGGTTCTTCTCCAAACAGTTACCACAAAGTTGGAACCACACAAAGTGCTATCGACCCTCTTCCGCATACATGAGCTCACAGGCTAGTGTCGCTGTGATTGACAGGGGAAATAGAGTATGCCTCTCCCACCCAGCAGAACACAACCAGGTTTGCTCCTTTGGCTCCTGGCCACGGATGGTTTTGTACTCACGATCCGACCTCCTGATGATACGGAGAATGCTTTTCTGTTGAGCCACTCGGGAGCTACGATTATTTTTTTTTAATTATTTTTTTATTGACAGTTTGGCAGATGCATGTATAAGATGTACTTTTTTTTTTTTTTTTTTTTTTTAAACCAAGTAATTAATTTCAGTTGTTAACTAAGAATGTTAAAAATTATTCTGTAACACACAGTGCACAAAGTTTAAAAAAAAAAAAAAAAGAAGAAGCTTGGGATCAATGACCAGCAATTTTTGTTTTCTTGATGCTGCAAACCATATTAAAAGCAGTTGTATGTTGTGCTGTCTCGCTGTAGGTAGCCAACCTGCAGAGAACACCAACCCCTCCGGACCATCATCCGACGAGGGGAAGAATAACGGCGTCCGGAAACAGGACAAGGATAAAAAGTCTCTGCTTCACGAAATGTCAGTCTGTGTTCCTGACATTCAAGGAGCATCAGCTAGCCAGAGAACTGATCCTGATGGAAAGAGGACAGAAAAGTCACACTTGAGTAATAAATCTGATATTAAAGTAGAAGAGCTGGGTGGCTCGGATAGGATGAGGGAGTCCGGTGAAACTGTAGACCAAGAGAACGTAACAGTAGCTGATAGCGATGACTCGGCTAAACCGGGATTACCACATAATAACAGTGCCCGGCTCTCAGAAACCATAAAGCTGAAACAAACGAGCTTAGATGAGGAGAATTGCGGTGCAGAGGAGAACGGAGATGGAGGATTGGACACAGACAGTGTCTGTGATATGGACGAAGAGAGTTTTGGTGATAATGGATGTTCTGACAAGAAGGAAACCGAGACAGAGTCTCAGAACAGTGAGCAGTCAGGTGTCACCATGGGAGAGGAATCTTTAGACCACAGCATGGTGGATGAAGAAGAGGAGGAGGAAGAAGACGACACGGACCAGGACGATCACTTGATTTACCTACAAGAGATCTTGATCCGTATTCACAACGAGTATTACTCGCGCTACGAGGCGCACCTCCGAGGGGACTGCTCTGACATGCCCGACATTCGGAAGATCGTCCCTGAGCTGAAGAGCAGTTCGTTGGCAGGCACCAACATCGTGTTCAGTGGCTTGTACCCCACAAACTACCCCATGGAGCGAACGCGAGAGAGCTACCATGCAAAAGCGCTCGGCGCCAAGATTAGCAAGAACCTCGTGCTCGACGCCAAAGATCCCAACTTCACCACCCACTTAGTTGCTGCACGGGTGGGTAAGTTATACGCTTTTTATACAACTGTCCATTCCGCTCTGCAGATCTGACTTGGACAAGTGTCCATGTGTCTTGGTGTGCATTACTCCGCTTAATAGCAGCCACCTAAGAGCGCTCTAGCAACCACATGCAGTATCGTAGCAACATCATAGCAACACCTTGGATACCATAGCAACTACCTAGCAACACTCTAACAATCATATGCAATATCATGAAAAATCATAGCAACCACCTGGTACACCATAACAACCACCGAACAACAATTTAACAACCATATGCAACATAATAGCAAACACCCTAGCAACCATATGCAATATCATGCATAATCATAGTAATATCTTAGAAACCACCTGGTACACCATAGCAACCACATGCAACATAATAGCAAACACCCTAGCAACCATATGCAGTATTATGCAAAATCATAGCAATATCATAGCAAGCACCTAGCAGCCATAGCTACCACCTGGCATACCATAACAACCACCTAACAACCTAATTAGCGCAAAAGGCAAGTAAAACTGTCATGGGTGAAAATTACGCACGTAACTCTATTGGAAGGAATGGAAAAGTCCTCGAGACTGAGTACTGCATCATTGTCTAGACACAAACTGCTTTCATGAGCAAGGCCAAAGTCCACCTTTCTCCAATTCTTGTAGCTCTCCCGGGAGAAATGCTTGCTACACACAAACAATTTCCAGGCATCGGTAGTTAACGGCCAACAATCCACCCGCGACTGGAGTCTAGCCCTGGCAGCATAGCGGGGAAAGCCATGCAACACACTCGAACTCTTCCACCACTGAAACAAACACTTGCGACCCATGAACACCTCTCTCATCTCCCAAGTGATCTTTCAGTTTGACATGTCTGTCATAGGAAAGCACTGCGTGCTGTCATGAATAATTAAGAGACATCGTCTTCTCATAGGATAAGAACACGCAGGCGCATGAATAATTATGAGACACCCACGCATCATCGATGTACTATAGTACACTGCCATGTCATTGCCTGTGACGTTGACACGATGTAGATTTTACACCCGGAAGACGAAAATAGTGGAAAAAGCTCGAAATGAACCAGTTTTCTCCTACAATTCAAATGAACAGATGCTAACATTCTTTTACTATGTACCACACAAACACTTCTGTTTAAGTCTCAGAAAATGTAGTTTAGTGTGTTACAACTCTTTAAAGAATCAATCATTTTATTCAATAAATACATTTTAATCAGTCGTGGTCACTTCACAGACTGATTCACTTTTTCATGCCATGTGACATTTTGTGTATTATCTGACGAAAGCAGCATAGTTTCTGTTCATCTGTAGGTTTGCAGATATTTACATTATATTTACGTTATATTGCCCTTTGTTCAGAGACCCTGCGCTGTCTGTGACTGACTGGTCACTGCAATGGAAAACTCAAATATTCTTTCAGATAATCTTTGTGTGTGTGTGTGTGTGTGTGTGTGTGTGTGTGTGTGTGTGTGTGTGTGTGCGTGTGTGTGTGTAAGGTACGGAGAAGGTCCGGCAGGCTCAGGTCTGTGAGCAGCTGCATGTAGTGAATCCGGATTGGCTTTGGGGATGTTTGGAGCGATGGGATAGAGTGGATGAGCAGCTGTTCCCTCTTAAAGAAGACTACACAAAATCACAGAGGTCTTACTCAGCTTATCTCCTCTTTATTTTATTCTCTCTCTCTCGCTCTCTCTCACTGTCTCTCTGTCCCACTTGCTTTCTCTCTCTCTCTGTCCCCCTTTCTCATTCTCTCTGTCCCCCCCTCTCTGTTCCCCTTTCGCTCTCTCTTACTGTCTCTGTCACACTCTCTCTGTCCCCCTTTCTCATTCTCTCTGTCCCCCTTTCTCTCTCTCTCTCTGTCCACCTTTTTCTCTCTCTCTCTCTGTCCCCCTTTCTCACTCTCTCTCTCTCACTGTCTCTCTGTCCCTCTTTCTCTCTCTCTCGCTCTCTCTCACTGTCTCTCTGTCCCCCTTGCGCTCTCTCTCTCTCTGTCCCCTTTTCTCATTCTCTCTGTCCCCCTTTCTCACTCTGTCTCTCTGTCAACCCCTTTCTTTCTCTCTCTCTCTGTCCCCCTCTCTCTCTCTCTGTCTCTCTCTCTCTTTGTCCCCCTTTCTTTCTCTGTCTCTCACTGTCCCCCTTTCTCTCTCACTGTCCCCCTTTCTCTCCCTCTGTCCCTCTTTCTCTCGCTCTCAAGGTCTCTCTGTCACACTCTCTCTGTCCCCCTTTCTCTGTCTCTCTCTGTCCCCCTTTCTCTGTCTCTCTCACTTGATTCACATGATGATGGAAAGTTAAATTATATGGAGCTGACAAAAGTATTTGAATGTGAATTTAGTACATTTGAATTAAAATTAAAATATATAAACATCACATTAAATGAAAATATTTTTTCTGTGTTGTATTTTAATAAATTAGCAGCCTAAATGCTGAGTTCGACCTTCTGAAATGTAATTACTTTTATCAGCCTGCAAGCTCCGTAAAATTCCGAGCTAAATGTCTGTGTGTAAGGGTGTTTTACTGTTTTGTTTAAGCTCCAGTCCTGAAATTTTCAGTCGGGTTTATCAATGAGATTTAAGCTTCATCAATGACCCGATGAGGAATAATAGAGTTTTGCAATATCATTTTAGATTAATACAAGTTAGTGTTTCCTTTGGTTTTTGTTTTTTTTTTGTTTTGTTTTGTTTTTAGAAGTAATAGCCCATCACCATTTCCTGATGTTCAAGAGTCCTTCCCAGCGCCTGTTATTGACCCTGTTTCCATCCAGCCCAAAGGCCCGCTGGCTCCAGAGGTGCACACGTATGATTCTGTAACTGGGAAGTTGATCCGAAGAGGCCCTCAAGTGCCCCGTCACCCCCAAAAATCATCTGTGACGCTGCCTGGACATGAAGTGCACTTTAGGTACTTTACTGTCTATGGCATAGAACAATAGAACAGGTTATAGAGCATAGACTCTATGCTCTATAACCTGTTCTAGTGTGATATATATATATATGTATATGTATATGTATGTGTGAGTATATGTATATATACTCAGTATATAAATGATTGTGAGTGTGTGTGAAAAATTAACGCTATAGTGGGGATTTCTGTCTCAGCACTCTGTCATAACCCTAAACATGATTTTGAGTTTTTTTAAAAAGCTAAATTAGTTTCTTAGCTTCCATCATTACATAAACCCAGTAATAGTGATGAGCTTAAATGGAAGCGGTCCAATTAAATTAACAGCCACATTCTGCAACAGGTGTAATATCTTCATATAAATGTTTTGAAATCAGTTGCAAAATGTAAATAAAAACCGAAAAGCATGAAGCAACAGCATTATAATAGTTTATAGTTAGGGTTAAAGTAGTGATCTCTCTCTCTCTCTGTCCCTTTTCTGTCTCTCTATCACTGTCTCTCTGTCACTTTCTGTCCCCCTTTCTGTCTCTCTCTGTCCCCCTTTCTCTCTCTCTCTCCCTTTCTCTCTCTCTCATTGTCTGTTCCCCTTTCTCTCTCTCACACTGTTCTGTCCCCCTTTCTCTCTCTCTCTCTCTCTCTCTCTCTCTCTCTCTCTCTCTCTCAAAAAAAAAACGCAGCTCATCATTTTACCAAGAAACCAGAAAGCGTAAACTCGCCTGTCCTGAAGACTTTCCTGAACTGTGAAAGTTTTCCCTTGTGACCCTGAGTCCTTCTTTAAAGGTTAAATGAACGTCTCCTAACAAAAACATCACCGCATGAACGATTATATGTTTTACTTTGTTAAACAACCCATTTTTAATGTTACTCGTCTGCCATACACATCCCCTTGTATGTACTGTTGCTATAGAAACCGTAACGTATTAGAATGAGTACGTTAATCTCAGCCTGAGCTACAGTCCGAGTCAGGCTATTATATAGAAATAATGCACACCTTCTGACCAATCAGATTTGAGAATTCAGCACGCTGTGGTATGAATCATATCAGCGTACTGCAATGTTAAATTGCAGCGCTTTTAAAGTTTTATTAAAATGCCTAAAGTTTGGCTTTACTCACTTTTTTGTTTTGCTGCAGTTCATCTTTTGCTGTGTGGAAAGTGTTGATGAACTGTTTTTGTTTTTTTGTTTTGTTTTTGTCTTCAGGGATTCGAGATTTCTGCAGCAGGAAGACGGTGACCGCTCAAGACCAGATGATAATCAGCCCGCACCGTCACGCAGGAAACGACAGCAGAGCCTGTCTGAAACCATGCCTCTCTACACGCTCTGCAAGGAGGACCTGGATAGTATGGACAGAGAGGTGAGACCTGACATGTAGATGTGTTCATGACATGAAGCTCTCATAAACCAGCAGTTATATACGTTATAGTGTTATGAAGCACACTGTGGAGTGCTACATCACTTCATTCTGACTAAAACACAGGTTACAACAGAAAACATCCTCCTCTAAAGTATCTGAACTCTGTACATTACACGACACTGTTCGGTTCATGACATAACGTGTGTTTTCATGAGCTGTAATCATTAGTTCGTGATCATCGTGAGAAGCTTGACGTGGAAGCTGAGCTCAACATACCTGCTTGAATCGTGCTCATTAAACGCGGTGTTAAAAAACGATAGATTAATTGATTGTTGAACGTTGCAGCTCTAATATACAGACACCTTCCACGTTTAATAAAGGTTAAACAAACGTTACTTTTCCACAAAGAAAACTTCTCCCTACATCTCTATAATACATTTTTAATCTTAAGTTATTTACATCATCCCTATTTTTTTCCCTGTGACAATAAGCATCTATCTAGGATTGTCTCGTATCGCTGAATAATTCCTGTAATAACTAAGAGAAATCATAACCACCTGGAATACGGCTGAAAAAACCCATTTGGAAAACTGACCACAGTCAGGTCCGGGATGCTCATTTGTGTTTGGATGCGTCTCCTCCTGTCAGTCCTTTTATAGACACTCTCAAATCCATTTACTTAACTGTTCGAGATCTAATCGTACCTAATGCACCTTTATATATATTCTATATATATTAAATGTCAAAAAATGAAAAAAAGGAAATGTAACCAAACAAGCAGGAGTCATTTGTGTGTGCAGAACCCACACCGCAAACTTTAGATTCATCTCTAAATAAAATGCTCGTAAACATTTTGACGATGCGGTATTCTCCGGCCGTGCTTCAAGCAGCGTGTGTTCTCGTACTTCAATGCCGTTTCCTGCAGAACACTGATTTCACAATCAGCTGCAGTTAGCAGTAAGGCTTTCAATGATTGTTCTAGAGTAAGGAATTTCTCTTCTTTGAGATGCACGATAGGGATGGGCAATATGGACTTAAAACTATATCACAATGTTTTCTGGTATTTATTGCGATAACGATATCAGTGACGATATAAATATAGTAGCATGCACCACTGTTTTTGGCTACAAGTGATAGCTGTGATCTTGAGAGCCTCAGAAACTCAAATATTGATCTAAAAGTAAAACTGATTTTCTGTAACCAAACCAGGTCCAGATTGTTGAGGTACATTAGCTCCTAGTTTAGCAATAAACTCCTCCTCGGCTTCATGTCCGCCTTCCGCCGTACTTGTTTTCGCTTTGCACGTGAGCTGCGAACTGGTTACAGACCGTCGCACAGAAATACGCCATCAACTAGGCTTTATCGTTATTACTGTGGGAAGACTAATTCTTATTGTGGGGAAAATTTCTACCGGTATATCGCAAACAATAAGATATCGCCCATCCCTAATGCACAAGCTTTCTCCAAAACCTAGCATCTACAGATCCAGAAGCAGTTAATAAAGGAGAAGTAATGTACTGTGCTGTCATTTTTACTACCTGTGTGTGTGTGTGTGTGTGTGTGTGTGTGTGTGTATATTGAACCACATGCCGTAAAGATGGCAAAAGCACATATGTTTGTTTACCTTAAACATAATAATGGTACATGGACGAATAGTTCTTATCTGACTACAGTACATAAACCCAATTGCACTGTGAGGTGCTCTGCAGTGTGTGTGCGTGTGTGCAGTAGACCTAGTTTTACTCTTTAACATCTAAATCCCAGCCCAGAATTCATAGTTACGGTTTAAATGATTCGATAAGATCTATCTGAACGTACTATCTGAACGTAACCATGGTTGTGATTTCTACAGGACCTGATTTACGTGTATGTACCTGTTATTTTGGGGCAGGTGGATGATATTCTTGGAGAAGAAAGTGATAACGATAGTGAGGGAAAAGAGAAGGAGGAGAGAGTGGAGGAAGAGGAAGATGAGGAGAGCAGCAGGCAAAGTTACCAGCAGGCCCTGGGTACGGCTGTCAAAGACACGACATCAGCATCCAAAGAAGACAGCAGTCGGACTGGGAGTGTACCGAGGTACTGTACCTTCGTTATTTCTTTTAGAAGAAGTCAAGGTTTGTTTGCATCCTCTTGCATTCTGGCTATCGACAAAACAGAATTTCATGTCTAATTAATCATGTTCTTATTGAAACCCTGTTATATTACTTGAGTTACTTCAATATACAGTGAAAGTTTGTGAACCCTTTAGAATTTTCTATATATCTGCATTAATTTGACCTAAAACATCAGATTTTCACACGAGTCCTAAAAGTAGATAAAGAGAACCCAGTGAAACAAAAATATTTTACTTGGTCATTTATTTATTTATTAAGGGAAATGGTCCAATATTGCATGTCTGTGAGTGCTTTCAGTATCTGGTGTGACCCCCTTGTGCAGCAATAACTGCAACTAAACGTTTGCGGTAACCACAACATTTCTATTGGATGAAGGTCAGGATTTTGACCATTCTTTGGTAGAATGACTTCTGTGCTTAGGGTTGTTGTCTTGCTGCATGACCCACTTTCTCTTCAGATTCAGTTCATGGACAGATATCCTGACATTTTCCTTTATAATTCTCTGGTATAATTCAGAATTCATTGTTCCATCAATGATGGCAAGTCGTCCTGGCCCAGATGCAGCAAAACAGGCCAAATCCATGATACTACCATCACCATGTTTCACAGATGGGATAAGGTTCTTATGCTGGAATGCAGTGTTTTCCTTTCTCCAAAAATAACACTTCTCATTTACACCCAAAAGTGCTATTTTGGTCTCATCCATCCACAAAACATTTTTCCAATAGCCTTCTGGCTTGTCCACGTGATCTTTAGCAAAATACAGATGGGCAACAATGTTCTTTTTGGACAGCAGTGGCTTTCTCCTTGCAACCCTGCCATGCACACCATTGTTGTTCAGTGTTCTCCTGATGGTGGACTCATGAACGTTAACATTAGCCAATGTGAGAGAGGCCTTTAGTTGATTAGAAGTTACCCTGGGTTCCTTTGTGACCTCATGGACTATTACACGTCTTGCTCTTGGACTGATCTTTGTTGATCTCCACTCCTGGGGTGGGTAACAGTGGTCTTGAATTTCCTCCATTTGTACACAATCTGTCTGACTGTGGATTTGGCGGAGTCCAAACTCTTTAGAGATGGTTTTGTAATCCTTTCCAGCCTGATGAGCATCAACAAATCTTTCTGAGGTCCTCAGAAATCTCCTTTGTTCTTGCCATGATACACTTCCACAAACATGTGTTGTTAAGATCAAACTTCGATAGGTCCTTGTTCTTTAAATAAAACAGGGTGCTCACTCACACCGGATTGTCATCCCATTGAAAGAAAACACCTGACTCTAATTTCACCTTCTAATTAACTGCTAATCCTAGAGGTTCACATACCTTTGCCACTCACAGACAGGCTTCACACACTTTCAGGCACCACTGTAAACTCAATTGCTATAATATTTTGTCATCTTTATTAGCAAGTGCCATATTCAGAGGTCTCAAAATGCAGTCAACGTGTTCAAAAAGTCCTTTTTTTTAAAGGCATGAAAAGTTTAAACTCTCCAGCAGTTCATCTCAAGACCAAAAAGAGTATAAGACATCAGAGAGATAATATTACCAACAGCGATGACTATAATTCATGAACAAATGAACACTACCAATGTCGGAAGACACATGCTTCACGCAAGGTACATCATCTTTTTGAACTGCTGCTCATGCGTAACGCTCGGTGAATAGCGCTTTCAACCCTCTTCCGCTTACACAAGCTCACAGGCCAGTGTCCCTGTGATTGACAGGGGAGAGAGATTATGCTCCTCCCACACAGAGTTGAAACCAGAGACTGGTTTTAAAAAAATAAGCAAAGACACTCTATACACCATCTTATACCTTTTTATGGATTTGATCCATAAATAGTACATGTAGTGTTTGTTACACTTACATCCATCTGATATTCTTTGCCAGGCTTTATCTAAATATCATCTGACTCAAAGGATTGGACAAAATTGGTAGAAATGCATTAGATGGCTAACTTCCTGTTGGCCGACTTTATGATTACTATGACTTTTTCATAAGGTATGGCGAAAGGAATCATGACTACAATGGTTTCAGTGAAATCTGTATTTTAATGTTGATGTGAAAACCAGGAAGTGCAGTGAAAAACACAGAAGGGACTGAAAAGGAAAATTAGGCTGTAAGTTGTAGCTATTAGAAAAAAATTCTTTATCATGGTTTATTATAATACAATTATTGTTGTTGGCTAATCGTCAGCATGTAATATTTTGTTGTTGTTCCTCTCCTTCTTGATATTAGGCGAACATTTATCAACTCAGCAGAGTCTGTCATCACTGACGCCTGTCTTTCACCAGAACAATACCGATTTTTATTGTATGATGCGTTCCAGATTTTATTTTCATCCATGTAGCCAAAGCTAGGCCTGCTACTGAAAGCCGAATGTGAGCTGTCCTGGACTAGGATAGATACAGATATTACAGATTTATCGGGATAGAAACCTAATAACAATCATAGTTATGGAGTGAAATTCTGACAGGTTCTTCATTTGCAAACACACTATATGGCCAAAAGTATGTGCACCCCCTGTCCTTCACACCCATATGTGCTTGTTGAACATCCAATTCCAGATTTATTCCCCTCTTTGCTGTTATAATAAGCTCCACTCTTTCTTCAGGGAAGGCTTTCCACTAGAAGTTGGAGCGTGGCTGTGGGGATTTGTGTTCATTCAGCTACAAGAGCATTAGTGAGGTTGAGGTCATGCGCTGATGTTTGTTGAAGAGGCTCCAGTTCCAGTTCATCCCAAAGGTGTTCAGTGGGGTTGAGGTCAGGACTCTCGAGTTCTTCCACCTTCTTCCAACCTTAACACACCAAGTCTTCATGGAGCTCGCTTTGTGCACTTTGGGTCATGCTGGAACAGGTTTGGACCTCTTAGTTCCAGTGAAGGGAAACTGTAATGCTTTAGTGCTTTAGACTTTGTGGTAACAGTTTGGAGAAGAGCCACATATGGGCGTGATGGACAGGGGTGCACAGGGGTACTTTCAGCCTTGTAGTGCATGCGTCTTCATTTGTATCTGTGTGAATTGATTCAAACCACTGTATATTGTTGTCACAATACATCTGTTCTCTTTCTGAAGAATAAAGTCCTGTAGAGCATTTAAACAGTTAAGCAGACACTCTGTGGAAAACTTACACCTTTAACCAGTATTATAACAATCAACATGATGTTTTGTAGAGGCCACAAGAGAAAACTGCAGGATGCCAGAGAAGACGATGATGACAAAGATGGAGACTTTGCTAGCCAGTCCAGTAAGGAGTCTAATGAGGATGGTAGTAGCTCAGAAGCAGATGAGATGGCTGCTGCCCTGGAGGCAGAGTTAAATGACTTCATGTGAGCAGTGAGGAAAAATGACAACGAATTGACTTTTCGTTTCCATCACTTGCGTTTCTACGGCCCGATTCATACGTCACCTCTACTGTGTGTGTGTGTGTGTGTGTGTGTGTGTGTGTGTGTGTGTGTGTGTGTGAGAGAGAGAGAGAGAGAGTGAGATTATTGTACATAGAACAGCAAGTGGATAAATTTACAAAGTGTGTAAACAAAGTGAATTATTGAGGTGTGATGCTGGCATTTTATTGCATTACTGTGGGCAGTGGATGGTTATATTTAGTTGCAGTTTAAAGGTTTTACACAAAAATAAATCGAATGAATTTGTGATAACTGCCAAAGACTATGACAGGCAGCTATATTTTGTCATAGATTTCTGTTGTCCTCAATTTCTTTTTCCACTTTTTTGTCTATGCACAAAAAAAAATCTTCTGGCACATTACATTATGTTTTCCGAGGAGAATTAGGGAGTTGAAAACTGGGTGTTTAGTTACATTTCTATGTTTTCCTGTAGAATCACTGTAAACAGTTCACTTAAAATCAGCATCCTTTACAGTATTTGTTTTTTGTGCTTTTATTTTTATGTTCATTTAAAAGTTGATGTATGATATTCTGCTTGTATATTCTATTTCATACTGGCTTTCCTTACTAACTACTTTTCCTTACTAAACAAAATGTACAAAAAAATAAAGGTTTTAGACATTGAACATGATTTGACAACCTACTGGTAGTCACTAGATTCTGGTGTATTCTGGAAAATAGACAAGTTGAGAGTTTTTCTGCCATTAATATTCTTTGAAACCTCTATGAAAACCTAAATATATTTGACAAAAACAATGTACATTGGGTTTTTTTGGGGGGTTTACTGGCTGTGTGCCTGTAAAGATGATGATGTGTAAGTAGTATAACAGATGCAGTGCTGAATGCAGTCGGTATGCCTGAAGATGTCTGTATAGACAATGGCAGACAAAGTTTTAAGATGTTTAAATGACCTAATAAAAAAAAAATTTGATTTCAATGACCAAAACCTTCATTTTAATGTGGACAAGAGGCCAAAGCACAAAGAAAAGTAAACTACGTTTTCAGCAGTAGCTGTATACGTGTGGGCAGGGCCTTAGAGTAACCCCTGAAGACCCCATGGTCACAGAGTTACAGCACAACCACCAGGCCACTCCATCACGAGGGGGGCAGAGCCATAAACGATATGACTGAAACTTTGACAATGGTTAATAAGTTCACACTCTGGTGTTACAGTCCCCTCCAAAAGTACTGGAACACCAAGGCCAATTCTTTTGTTTTTGCTATATACTGAAGACATTTGGGTTTGAGATCAAAAGATGAGACGGTCAGAATTTCAGCTTTCATTTCCTCATATTTACATGTAGTGTTAGATGTGTCAAACAACTCAGAACATGGCACCTTTTGTTTGAACCCACACATTATTTAAAAATATTGGAACATGTGGCTGACCAGTGTTTCTTGCGTCCCAGGTGTGCCCTGTTGGATTGATTGTTTAAAGAATTTATAGCTTTGAAAGTCTACTCTTGGTTTGAGCCCTAGGTTTAATCTGTGAAGACTGTATTTGGTGTTAAAAAGGATAACCCAATATAAAGATCGGAGAGCTGTCTATGGGAGACAAGCAAGCCATTTTGAAGCTGAGAAAAGAGGGAACATCTATCTGAGCCATTGCACAAACATTGGGCATAGCCAATACAACAATTTGGAATGTCCTGAAAAAGAAAGAAACCACTGGTGTGTTAACAACCAAACATGGAACAGATCGGCCAAGGAAAACAACAGCAACAGTCTTCGGTAGGGAGGATCTGAGTTCGACTACGCTATATAGGCATAGGTGAAACCCCCAACAGATTAGAAGTTGGAGATAGCTTATTACATAGCCAATGGATTAAAGCTTCAGATGTACACTGGTCAGCCATAACGTTAAAACCACCTGCGTACTATTTTGTATAGATCCCCTCTGTGCGGCCAAAACAGCTCTGACCCGTCGAGGCATGGACTCCACAAGACATCTGAAGGTGTGCTGTGGTATCTACCACCAAGACGTTAGCAGCAAATCCTTTAAGTCCTGTGCGTTGCGAGGTGGGGCCTCCATGGATCGGACTTGTTTGTCCAGCACGTCCCACAGATACTCAATCGGATTGAGATCTGCAGAATTTCAAGGCCAAGTCAACACCTTGAACTCTTTGTCATGTTCCTCAAACCATTCCTGAACTGTTTTAGCAGTGTGGCAGGGTGCATTATCCTGCTGAAAGAGGACACTGCCACTAGGGAATATTGTTGCCATGAAGGGGTGTCAAAGTAACATCCACATGAATGCCAGGACCCAAGGTTTCCCAGCAGAACATTTCTCAAAGCATCACATTGCCTCTACCAGCTTGCCTTCTTCCCATAGTGTATCCTGGTGCCATCTCATCCCCAGGTAAGTGATGCACACACACCCAGCTGTCCACATGTTGTAAAAGAAAATGAGATTCATCAGACCAGGCCACCTTCTTCCATTGCTCCTTGGTCCAGTTCTGAGGTTCACATGCCCATTGTAGGAGTTTTCGGAGGTGCACAGCAGTCAGCACCGATTGGTCTGACTGCTACGCAGCCCCATACACAGCAAGCTGTGATGCACTGTGTGTTCTGACACCTTTCTATCAGAGCCAGCATTAACTTTTTCAGCAATCTGTACTACAGTAGCTCTTCTGTGTGATTGAACGAGAAGGGCTCGCCTTCTCGCCCCATGCACTTCACTGAGCCTTGGGTGCCCATGACCCTGTCACCGGTTCACTGGTTGTCCTTTCTTGGTCCACTTTTGGAAGGTATTAACCACTGCATACCAGGAACACCCCACAAGACCTGCCATTTTGGAGATGTTCAAGTACTGCCGTTCAATCTTCTAGACATCACAATTTGGTTATTGTCAAAGTCAACAAGATCTGTACGCTTGCCCATTTTTCCTGCTTCCAACACACCAACTTCGAGAACGGACCGTTCACATGCTATCTAATATATATATATCCCACCCCTTGTAACCAAATAATCAATGTTCACTTCAACTGTCTGTGGTTTTAATGTTATGGCTGATCGGTGTGTATATAATATGTGCATATTAGAATAATGTTTGCTACTGCCATTTATGCCAGTCATTTATGTTTTAATATGTTTTGGGCACAAATGATAAGATTGACATCTGATAAGTACTAGGTGCACTTTGGAAATATATCTTTACTACAAATTTGTCTTTTTAAAATATATTATCCGAATAACATTTTCAGATTTTTTTTTGTTGTTGTTGTGATTTTACTAGTAAACACAAAATGGAAACTGGTAAACAATTTCTCAAGTTGTGTACTCAACTAATTAGCTTTATCAACTTGTACAAATTATCATTATAAAGTAGACATGTTTGTTAATGCCTAGACCTGGTTTAGAATTGATTAAAAATTATAATAATAATAGCATTCTCCAGACTCAGCTCTCCTTCAGACAGACCACTATTTCCTATCTTTCTATTTTTAGTCGGCCAAATGACCCTAAATTAGGCTGTCTGGGATTTCTTAAAGGGATAATATGCAGCCGGTTGTCTCTGGAGCTAACCGAGCATTTTATTCCAAATGTTAGCCTTCCTCCTGTCGTGAAGATGGAGATTTTGCTACGCGAATATACTCATGTTGGTCCTTGAAAAAGATTTTTCAGGGGTAAGATTAATTAAACGTTTATTTTCCCATGTTAAATAGGTTTCTGAGGGTTGTTGCAGGGTAGCACAGTGGGCTGTTTGCATGCAGTCGCAATAATAATAATAATAATAATAATAATAATAATAATAATAATAATGATAAATGAAGCAAACGTGTGTTTGTCTTATTCTCTTAACATTGTGCTGTCTGTCTATAACAACACCACGCCATTTTTACTACTCTTCATCTAGTGTAGGCTGAATAACACACCTAACGCCATTACTGTTAGTCTTCCTGTTTTAAACCATATTTCACATCAGTGCTACGTTTACTGCATTCCTGATTGGACTACATTACTTCCTTTAATGCTTATTGTGTTCAGCTAGAGAGAGAGATAGCTTCCCAAAAAGGCTCCCAATTCCTCCGTGTCATAAATATCCGTTAGTATTTCACTACATTAAGCTGGGGAATGTGATCTCAGTGTCATATGGGCAGATCCGCCATTTTGGCAGTTAGTCAGGCACCTCTTCTAAACCAGTAGTTGTGAAAGTTTTTGTAGCTGTGCTTCTCTTTAACTGTAAAATAAATCCCAATAAGACCCTACATTATTATTATTATTTAAATGTGTGCGATAATAATGTGTATTTATTATTAAAACCATAGAGCGCTTTATTCCTGAACTCTCCTCTGACAAAATGACACTATTTACATGCGACTTCTTTTTGACTTATTGAGGTTTAGTTTAAAGCTGCAGTGCTCGATTTCTTTTAACGTCTCACTAGTACACGTTACCTGAAATATATGCAGAACTAGATTTTAAAAAATGGTTTAAACCGTGATTTCAGCACATGTATATTACGTGGCTGAGAAAACCCGTTTGGGAAAGTGTTGTGTTACCTTGTCTGTGTTTACATTAGTGATGTGTCGTTCATTTTGAACGAATCTTTAATATGACTCGGGAACAGCGAGTTGTCAGAGAGTGATTCGGTAATTTATGACCGCGCATGCATGGCAAAAACCCCATAGCTTCTGTGCAGTGAACAGAAATGATTAGTTCGGCTCTGGTCTTCGGGTCCGAGTCATTCGTTCATCACTTCACAGCCCCAGCACAGATTGCATTCAGCCTATGGGGCTGTAACGTTATGAACGAACGACTCAAACCCGAAGACTTGAGAGCTGAACTAATCATTTCTGTTTCCAGAGAACAGACGTGACAAATGTGACGTGACAAAAGAAAGAACGACTCTAATTGGGAGGTGACATGAACTAACAGACTGTATAGCCTGAAGACCCAGCTAAGCTATTAATTAATCATTTTTGTTTCTCATAATTCGGCCGTATTAGCCTGTAGTTTATTTTTTATTCCAAATGTGATCACCATTTGCGTAAGTACTAGATGTGTTGGGGAATTTAACATGTAACATTTTAATTATATTCTGCTGAAATGAACGAAATGACTCTAAAAAAAGATTTGTTCATTTTCAAATGATCCAAACTGCCCATCGCTAGTTTATATGTGGTTATACATATGCAATACATATGCATTGAAGTAAAATCAGAATAAATCTAGGCAGTGCTTTTAAAATGTGGTGAAATTTCTTACTGGTAGAATGGGATGAAACTGTCCTCTGAAAAACTCTGATAAAAATAAACTGATTTTATCAGATAAACTGATAAAAATGATAAAGATTGCTCAAGTGGCTGACTCGACTTAACAATTCACCTAAACATAGCCAGGTACAGCGACGCTTTGGATGAACCACCTACATGGAAATGTAAGTAGTGCTAGATAACTGTGTTAGGGTTAGGTTACCAGCTAACACCGGTAGTGAGAGTCAGCTGAAAATCTCCTTACACTGGAAAAACCAGGACAGCAAAGTAAACGCACACTTGTTTCGCTCTTGAAGGCACTTTAATTAGGCTCAAAACTACATCTAAAATGTTTCTGTTAACTTGCTAAAAACGGATGGCAGTTAAGAGTTGCGTGCATTGTTTTTCTAAAAGCCTAAAGTTGAACTGTCCGTCTGGGGTAAACCCACAGCGTAAAAGTTACACACGTGAATAGTAGAGCATTGCAAGAACATATTTTACTGCTAAATTACAAAAAGCTCTAATTTCCAAGAAATGCAAAAACAGAACCTCTTCTAAACACTTCTATTTCTCACGTTAGCCGTCGTGTCTCTCTCTCTCTCTCTCTGTCACTCAGTAAGTTTACATGGACAACAATAATCCGATATTAACCCGATTTAGAAATACTCGGATTAAGAAACCACCATGTAAACAGTGATTATTGATTACCTTATCTGAAGTAAACACAACTCGAATCAAGACATGCGGAGGAGTACTACTGTTTTAGTCGCATTATCGATGTGTATTACAGACATGTAAACACCTTAATCACACTATTAACATCGTGTGGGAGTTGTCACCGCCTTTTGCAACAGAACGTACATACACTGCAGTGCTCAACCGTTTGATGGCAAACAAGAGAGCATGGCTGCGTCCAAAACCGTGTACTTACCTACTATATAGTAGGTGAAATACACATATTTTGGCTACTATATAGTAGGTAAGTGCGCGGTTTCGGACGCAGCCTACTACTTCAAGCAGTCGTCTATTAGCACGTATAGCATGACAAATAATTAACCGCACTTGAAGCTTTTGTAAAATTTAAAATGAAACACCCAAAACTGTATGTGGTACCATAACGAAGATGAACTGTATGTTGATATGTGAAATTCTGGAGGGAACGTCGGACGGCATGGCACTTAATGACCTGTGACCTTAATTGATCTCTGTTCTATAACATGTAAAACGGGAACATGAAAGGAATATTCTAAAAGCAACTCATGTTGCTTAACCTTAATCACAATATTGTCTTATATTTACACCAATTCACATGCTATATTTACACCAATAGGGAAATTATTTTGGTTGTTCCGTTCAGTAACTTGCAAAATAGTCTTTTTTAAAATAAAACCCAAACGGATCGTGTCGAGCTGACAGAAATGCTATGGTAACTCACATAACCGGTCTTTCCAGCCGTGCTGAGCAGAAAAGCATCTGGTCAATGGTTAAGTCAGATTCACTCCCAGACAGCTGTCGGATTTGGAAACGTCTCCCGTTCAATCTGTCAGGATATTAATAACGAATGGAACATTACAGAATTGGGATATCTGTACAGAATTATACAATGGTCTTTAGCACAGAAATGAGATATTGCATCATACACCAGATAAGAATAAAACTTTTAAAGAAAACAAAGCAATGTGGGAGAAATAAATATTTAGCTTATTAAATTTTTTAAAAAGTGGAGATTTCAACTTGATGTGCACCAGTAACGATAACGTGTACTATATATACACACTGTAATACACTACTGTAATACATTACCTCTACCTCCATTTTGATTTTCTGTCATCGTTTTGTGTCTTTCACGTTTTTCAGGAATGCAGTCAGCAACAGAGGAGAACAGTTGTGATGGCACCTCGGGTGTGCCTACGGGCACGATGGTGCAAGTGTGTTTCCCCAATGTGCAGACATCTGTGCTGGACAGCCTTAATCGACAGCGTGAGGATGGGCAGCTGTGTGACCTCTCCATACATGTGCAGGGACACGTTTTTAAAGCCCACCGCTGCGTGTTAGCTGCCTCCTCTCCGTACTTCCATGACCAGGTGTGTCTTTTACTCGGTAACATCAGTGATTGTTTAGAACTAAATAATGGCAATAAGCTACTTATATATGTCTATTTATTTACAGTATCTCACAAAAGTGAGTACACCCCTCAAATTTTTGTAAATATTTGATTATATCTTTTCATGTGACAACACTGAAGAAATGGCACTTTGCTACAATGTAAAGTAGTGAGTGTTCAGCTTGTATAACAGTGTAAATTTGCTGTCCCCTCAAAATAACTCAACACACAGCTATTAATGTCTAAACCGTTGGCAACAAAAGTGAGTACACCCCTAAGTGAAAATGTCCAAATTGGGCCCATTATTTTGAGGGGACAGCAAATTTACACTGTTACACAAGCTGTACACTCACTACTTTACATTGTAGCAAAGTGTCATTTCTTCAGTGTTGTCACATGAAAAGATATAATCAAATATTTACAAAAATTTGAGGGGTGTACTCACTTTTGTGAGATACTGTATATATTAAATATTCACTTTATTAGGAACACCTGTACACCTGCACATTCTAATCAGCCAATCATGTGGCAGCAGCACAATGCATAAAATCATGCAGATACAGGTTTTATTGCAAAAATAAACAGTACTGATGGTACCATGAACATGTACTGCACTTTTTTAAAGATGAAATAAATATATTCATTATAATCTATATTAACTATTAATAAATATTAAAGTAAATAAAAGAGATGCATCCAAACGGAACCAAAAAGTAACGTTCCAAATACCAAATAAAAATAGAGATGTCCAAAATGAATCAAAAAACACTTCAAATAACACTAATAAAATTAGTCAGTGATTTTGCCTCTAGAAGCCGCTCTTGTACTGTATAATGACAGCGGACCCTTCTCAGCCGCTCCCGCAAGGGATGCAACCGGGAAACACTATCGGTGTGGATTTTTCCTGATAACCCGATTAGTTCCAGCAAAACCGATCAATCGGTCAACATCTAGTATATCATATAAGTATATCAGGAAATAGGAATTTGACATTCTTTTCCCATGCACATACAATAGCTATAAGCCTTCTTGTAAATTGCGGGCTGACTGCTTACAGCATGTCTCTGCTTGTTAGGTGCTACTGAAGAACATGTCCACAGTGTCCATCCCAGCTGTTATGGACCCGCTGGCTTTTGAGCGAGTCCTAAGCTGTGCCTACACCGGCCAGCTGCAAATGCTGCGTGAAGACATCGTCAACTACCTCACCATTGGGAGTGTGCTCCAGATGTGGCACATCGTCGACAAGTGCACAGAACTACTCAAAGAGGACAGAGGCAGTTCCTCTGGGCCACAGGGTACAGGTCCATCCTCAGAGAGCACTAGATGTAGCAGTGTTGCTAACAGGGATGCGTATGGTGCCGAAGGACACACGCAGTCTACGGTGCAACCTCTAAACCGTCCCTCACTGATCGAGAGTCAGTCTCCCAGCAGTACAAACTACTTCAGCCCCAAAGATGCTAGTTTTGGTGGCGCAATGGCGAGTACTGGAACAGTGGGAGATGGAGGCGTACATTCCACTCCTAACTACTGCATGCCTTCCAGTCGAGAAGATGCTTTCCTAATCGATGAGGAGGAGGAGGAGGAGGAGGAGGAGGATGAGCTTGTGTACCCAAGGAAACAGGAGCAGGGGAGCGGCAGGAGGAAGAAGCCTATGCCGGCCTCGGATCAAGAAATAGGAGTGAGTGACAGTTTCGGGGTTTCATCCTACCAAGATATAGAGCCCTCGCCACCGCAGAAGCGCCCCATGTACAGTCAGCCGAGCATCATGCCTCGGAAGCAGTGGGTGGTAGTGAAAACCGAGCGCTCCAGGGACGACGACTTCATCGTGGTCTCCGGAGAAGAAGGGGGTGAAAACGAAGATGAGCAAGAGTTAGAGATTGCCAAGGAGCGAGAAAGGGAGAGGACGTTTAATATTTCTAACGTTAGGACTCTTTCCGCAGACCTCAGCAGCAGGGAGGAAATTGAAGCACAGGTGAGGATTTTTGTTTATTATTTATTTTTATTATATAGCATATGTTAATTAGCTGGTTGGTGTAGGTGTGAAACTGTGAAGTAAGTAACATTCAATAATGCGCTAAGCATGACATTACACACACACACACACACACACACACACACACACACCTAAATGTGAAGTCACTGTGTGTCGTTGTACGAGTTCCTAAGACACCTAACTTAAAATAACGCTGCATTCCACTAAAACGTAACTAAAAACAAAGAAAGCACCCACTCAAGTCGGAATTCCTACACGTAGGAGTAGGAGTAGGAGTAGGTTGTAGGGATGTCACGATACCAAAAATCTAGTAGTCGGTACCGATACCACCAAAAGTACACGATACTCGATATCAAAGTCGATACCACGGTGTGGAATAAAAATAAAATTAAAACTCTCCTGGAGTATATCTTCATCTGGCTGATGCTGCCAAAAAGAGATAGAGAGAGGGGGGGGTATTTTAGTTGTCAAACACTGTCTGACAATGATTAATAAAGTGGTCATTTTATTAACTTGTAAACCTGTAGAGGTTACAAGTGCTAAGGTGCACTCCTAAATGCACGTGCACACACCCCTTGTACTCTGAATGCAAGCATTAGTTTAAATTCACTGATATTGTGGCAGGCCAGAAAGATTTATTAAAAGCATTAACATTTGAATAATTATTAGTGACATTAGGTGCATGTTGCTGACAGGACACAGGCTGAATGGTGATGCATGGTGGCCCATTAGGAGGTAGTTTATAACATTGCAATGTGTTAGCATCGTTAACAAATAACTGGCTATCGCAAACATTACATGGAGCATAACGTTAGCCGGTTTCACGGCCACAATGCCAGCTGCCTCAAACAAACATAATATAGGACCTGTCTTTCAGGTGCTTCGCCAAATTTCAGATGTTTCCTCGCTTTGTTTGAAATGAACGATAGCATCGGTTGCACACCGGCTTCACAGCATCAATTATATGTTTATCATCCGCCTAGAATGTGAAGTATTTCCATATTTGACTCTTCCTTTGACTTTTCCTTTTGACTTTTCCTCTCAACGAGTCAGGGCGGAGCTAAACGATGGCTTGTTGCCATCTTCTGTAGTTTTTCCCGTGTGCTTGTAGGCGTTCTTCTTCTTCTTTACCACTTGTGGACCAACTAAAACACTTGCACGTATTTGCTGCCCCCTTCAGTTCCGGAAGAATTGCAACCCGGTACATTCATTACCAACGGTACCGATGCTACTGCAGAAAAACAAGTACCGTCATTTTTTAAGAATGTTGGTACCGAAGTATCGGTTCTCGTGACATCCCTAATAGGTTGTTCAATCCAGATAACAATTTAGATCTCTAATGAGGAGTTGTGGCGAGGAAAATCCCACCGAGGAAGAAACCTCGAGGGGAACCAGGCTCAAAAGGGAACCCATCCTCATCTGCATGACAGTGAGATTATAAATCGTTATAGTAGATATTACAATAGTTTAAACGGCCAGCACACTGCATCAATCATTGTGAACCGCGATCAGTTGAGTGTAAAGTGATAATGAGGCTCATATTTAACCGCAGAGCATCTGAGTCTGCTGTTATCACTTACAAATACACAAAAAGAGCAGTCCTTTCTTTTCCCCCAGTAAAAACAGCAGATCTGGAATGATTCACAAGTGCATAAGTGATTTTAACTCTCTGATATTAAATGGAAGCCCTGCCCCCTTCACGCCCCCTCCACCCCCAATTTCATGTTAGTAATGTTCCCACTGACGCACCACCCCGACTTCTGAAAAGCTAAATAGAGAATGTTTTGAGTTCATGAATGTGAAACAAAAGCTATCAATATACAGTACGTTTGACTTGGCTAACATTAGACAATATTAAAATCAGTTAAATATATTTATTTGGGATTCCGCTGAAACATCTCGATCAAAAATGCTCAAATACGGACCATGTTATTTTGGAACTTATTTCACAAGGCCAACAGTGGAGTGTAATGTAAAGAGTTTATATGTTATGATAAGCCGGGTAGCTGGGAGACAGAGAACAGAGCGTTAGGCAGACATCTGCCCCGTCTCCGCCGACTGGACTGTAGTCAGGGGACATATTATATTATTATGTAATAATAATAATAATATATTACAACCCCAATTCCAAAAAGTTGGGACAGTATGGTAAATGCAAAAAAAAAACACAACCAAAGATTCATTTGAAATGTAAATTCACCCTGTGCTAAATTGAAAACATATTATTAAAACATTATTTGATGTTTTACTTTGTGAATTGAATATTGAATTTATTTTTGAAAATATACACTTATTTCAAATATGATGACTACAACACACTCCAAAAAAAGTTGGGACAGTCGACTGTTTACCACTGTGTAACATCACCTTTTCTTTTAATAACACTTATTAAGCATTTGGGTGCTGAAGACGAGTTAAGTTTAAGATAAGTTAAGTTTAGCAAGTGGAATTTTCCCCCATCCATCCATTATGCATTTCTTCAGCTGCACAACTGTACAGGGCCTTCATTGCCACATTTTCAATCAGAGACAGGTCAGGTCTGCAGGTAGGCCATGCTAGCACCCGTACTCTCTGCTTACACAACCATGTGGTTGTAATCTGGGCAGAACGTGGTTTGTTGTCCTGCTCTGGATAGCAGCATATGTTACTACAAAATGTGTACATGTCTTTCTGCATTAATGGTGCCCTCACAGATGTGCAAGTTAACTATGCCATGGGCATTGACACACCCCCATACCATGACAGACGCTGGCTTTTGGACCTGACGCTGATAACAGCTTGGCTGTTCCTTTTCCTCTTTGACCCAGAGAACACGATGCCTGTTTTGTCCAAAAACTAGTTGGAATGTTGACTCGTCGGACCACAAAACACGATTCCACTGCGCTACTGTCCATCTCAGATGAAGAAGTCGGCGGCACTTCTGGACAGTGTTGATGTATGGCTTCTGCTTTGCATAGTAAAGCCTTAACTTGCATCTGTCAATGCAGCAGCGTATGGTGTTGTCTGACAAAGGATTCCCAAGCCCATGTCAAGATATCCATTACAGACTCATGAGGGATTTTCAGCCTTGCCCTTTACACACTGAGATTTGACCGGATTCCTTGAATCTTTTAATTATATTGTGCACTGTAGAAGGTGAAATGCCCAAAATCCTACCGATTTGTCTTTGGGGAATGTTAATCTCAAAGTGTTGGATTATTCTCTCGACCCATCCTTGCTCTTGAAGGACTAGGCTTTTTTTGGAGGCTCCTTATATCCCATGATTAGACGATTGCCTCACCTGTTTCACATCACCTTCTTATTTCAACTTGTCACATCGCTATTAGTCCTAAATTGCCCCTGTCCCAACTTTTTTGGAACGTGTTGCATGCATCAATTTCAAAATAAACATTTATCTTCAAAAAACTATACAGTTGATTAGGTAAAACATCAAATACCTTGTCTTTATACATTTTTTTTTGCTTTAAATACAAGTAAAAGTACATTTACAAATCACTCCTCTTTGTTTTATTAGCATTTTCATTCTGTCCCGACTTTTTTGGAATTGGGTTGTATATTATTATATATTATATTATCAGACCTGCCAACCTTTACACATGGACGTAAGAACTCCACATTTTAACATCGTACGATTGTATGATCAATACCCTAAATGAGCAGTTGTTATCTCCCCAATAAAACGGGGAAGGAGCCATATGAATCTGTAATGAAAGCAGATTTCTGTTATTTGTATGGAAATATGGTATAAATATTGTTTTATTTTGGGGCTCAATAAGGCAGTCTGGCAAAAGCTGAACAGTGCATCGCACATTAGTATAATGTTAATGAACTTGGTCTTTATTTAACAAGCAGTGTTGCCCAGGTCTGCGTGTTGCAGATTTCTACTCTAAATCAGAAGTGTGCACTGATGTTAAAGACTGAGGGGAGAAAATGAAGACCTGAACATTTTGAGCCAGTTTCATGTCTCCTTGTGCGGTTTTTGAGCTGTAGTCGGGGTGAAAATTTGTAGTTGTGCTGAAACTTGGCAAACCTCCCTGCCAGCTTCCATGAGCTGTTCTCTCAGATCCTGGTGCACACAACCTATTCTGAAGCTTTCTCTTTCTTAAACTTAATTTTCAGTCTGAATAATGCATTCGTGTTCCAATCCCTCCAGGATTTCACACTTTTGCGATCGCAGAAATGAACGCAAAATCAAGGAAATACCGCAATATTGGGAAGATCTTGTAGATTTTCAAAATTACTGCAGATTACCGCATCATGTGACGTCATCGCGACACGCATTCAGCCGAAGCCCTCTTCGATTCATGCGTGTCAAATATGAGTACAGCTAAAAAGGTCTCATTTACCAACAAACATCACTGTGAAAGAGCGTGCAAAACAATTTCAAGCCCGGTTGTTTGTCACTTTGTCAATTTAGTCATCTTTTTAATCACATTTTGCTGTTATTATTTCTTCAGGTTGACTACTGCCAATCACCGGAAGACTACCTCAAGTTTGAAAGTGGCTTGATGGACCAAACTTCATCACAGCACACGTTGGAGAACCCGAGCCAGAGTACCAGTCGAGCAGTTACTGCATTACTGAGCTCGGTCCAGACAGCCGCTGCCAGAACACAGCTCTTCCCACTGGACATGCAAGGGAACCAGATTCTTCTCTATAACCAAGCTTCTCCTACGCTTGGCCTGCAAGAAGCTTTGCCTGGGGTGTCATTAAAAGGAACTTCGGAGCACGGAACAGTGCACTTGACTGGGCAGGGTGGAATGGACAGTGGCTTAGACGGGTTCGACGGCAACGGGGCCGGCACCACAGGCAAAGTCTTCATGTGCCACTGTGGCAAAAGGTTTACTCACAAGAGCATGCGAGACCGCCACATCAACATGCATCTTGACCTGCGGCCTTTCCACTGTCCAGTTTGCTCCAAGAAGTTCAAGATGAAGCACCATCTGACGGAGCACATGAAGACACACACTGGTCTGAAGCCCTACGACTGCATTAGCTGTGGGAAAAAGTTCATGTGGCGTGACAGTTTCATGAGGCATCGCTCTCACTGCGAAAGGCACGGTGGCATCAGTGGTACTAGTGAGGCCCAAGGTTCAGAAGGGGCAGTTATTTCCCCTCAAAATCCTCTTCAGCACCAGCCTTCAGGCAACAAAGGTACTCAAGGCAGCATTGGAGGCAGAAGTGGAGTTCCAGTTTTGTCTCCACACCACTCCAGTAGTAGCAGCAGCAGCAGCAGTAGTAGTAGTAGAAGTGGTTTGAACATGGCAGTCCCTGGGTCTCTTTTAGGGATAAATCCCCAAAGTGGAATGTATGGCCATGGCCCTGGTGTTCTTGGGCTAGAGGTAAGCCAGAGCGAATGTGGGGAAGATATAAGCGAGGTTTGTATAGGTGAAAACAGCGTCACTTAACCATCACTTTAGCATCCTTTCAAAAAAGCTAAATATTGCCACGTGTGTATAGTTGTCCGATCGTGATAGTGTCCGTGAGCATGATCCATGTATCAGATAGGAAAGAAAGAATTTATCAATCTTAGAGCATTTATAGTATGTTGATATAGAAAGAGCACTTTGTTGTTTTGTTTTTGTTTTTTTTATTGAACGAAATTCTCCTTGGTGCATTAATGTAAAATAGTGCACAGTCCACAGAATGTTAGAAAAAACTTTCTAATTTAAAGATTAAATAAGAATTGGACAGTTTGTACAAAAGAAAAAAATATATAATCCTGAATATTATTGCAGGGCAAGACATCGCATTACCTCAAAAAGGGAAATATCATGCATGGGCTCTTATTTACACATCTGATGACGCTTTGTGTGTAAAAGCGCATATCTTCAGGCACTTACAGCATATAACGAGAGGACGCAGCTTATCATTTCATCTCGGCTGTTCCGCACAACACAAGGGGATGCGTTCAGAGTCGGCCACTTAAGTCCAAAAATTGATGGCAATATTTACATGAGGAAAGTTCTTATATATTCAGAGATGCTTTACGCACTTGGTAAGTTGATTATCTGGGCATGCCATTTAGATTATGCAAATCACCTACGTGTAGTTCACACCTCCGGAGTTGTCAGATTTTTCTTAAGTAGACATGTTAAGGGACAGGGGTTTATTTAAAATACTTGCCTTTAAAGTCCCCATTAAATCAGTTTTGTGGCTTTTAGTATGAATATGTTCATCTTAAGGTTGTCTGTAAGATAGTGTGGTCCAGAACAATGACAGAATTCACATTTAGAAGATATAAACATTTTTAAAATGTACAGTCTGTCTCTACCACCAATACAGATCAGCAGTTTTGATGCCTTCATTCTGCACTTCAGCTTCTCATCAGATTTCCTGTCCAATCAAATGCTCTCTAGAATCTGACGTTTCCCACCCCCAACATTATAAAAACATTATACAAATCACCTTGCTGAAGTTACCTTGGCTGTGAGGTAAGATAAATGCTATTGGCTATTTAAAAAGTGGGGGGAGCCACTCGATATGTCCCGCCATGACTTCCTGTTTGAGTGGAAATTATGTCAACACATCGAATAACGCTGCGCATATCGAGGCACCTCATGGGGACGTTAAGCTCCCCAGAAAATCAGGGATAGAAAATGCAGACTGAAGATGGAAAAAGTCTTTGTTCGCTTTGGGGGTTTTTTTCCTCCCTTGCTTTCAAATGTAAAACAGTGTAACGTAAAATCAAGAAAGAATTTTAAAAATAACTAATATGATGTGTTGCGGCCTGGAAAAACCCTTCACCTGGTCAACATTTGACATTTTCTACTTCATGTGTTTCTGAAAACCGCAAGTGTTCCTGTACTGAAACAATGTTTCTCTTTTGAACATATTTCATGCAGAAGTAAAGTTTAATATCTGGCAAACCCCCAAAAAGGAGAGAGAATTTTTTTTCAACAAGCCTTCCTCTGAATTTATAACCTTCATACATGGCCAAAAAAAATGGTGCCATTCCGCCTTAAAAGAAAAAAATCTTGAAACTTGCAGAAGTGCAGGGTGTTCAATATTATTTATTTTACATTGTATATATTAGAAACTTTACTTTTGATTTATTATTTAAAATAAGAAAACAAATGAAAATGGCATGGACAAAAATATTGGTACCCGTAACTTAAAGTGCACCTATTGTGGTTTTGAAACGTGCCTAATTTTGTTTTAAAGGTCTCATACAATAGATTTACATGCATCCAAGTTCAAAAAACACTTAAACGTGCTCATAATTTAAACTGCAGCATTACTTTTTTTCCCCCTAGTGTCAAAAACGACTTGTTAAACGATTTGTTCTAAAGGATTCATTCTAAACTCCTCCTTTCAGAGAGCATACTCTGCTCTGATTGGTCAGATGTCCCAGTCTGTTTTGATTGGTCTACCGCTGTCAGCGTGTTTCAAAAAGGAAACGCCCACTACCATAACGACTTTCAGCTCCGTCTGTACACGAGCAGCCGATGAAGACCAGAGGCGGGGCTTTTTGTTACAAACCTACGTAGGTTAGTACAGGAAGTAAAGTCTGGAATTACTAACGACTTGTTTCAGCTGTTCAGAATCGGCTCCTTCTTTTGGGAGTCAATAACTCCGTTTGTCATGCGCTTTGATTTGTGAAACTTTGCAGACGTTTGTACATTCACAAACAGCTCTATAACACACTACATGAAAGGTAACATTAGAAAAACCATAATAGGTGCACTTTAATATTTTGTAGCACAACCTTTGGAGGCAATGACTGCAGTTAAACACCCGTCATGACGTGTGATATATTTTAAAGTTGCGTTTATTAGACATTAATGCAACAAGATGTTCACTGCTATGCAGAGAACTTTCACAAAGTTTGTGTTGGGTCATTCCATCTCAACTGGTCCAATACAGGTTGCTTGATCATGTTTAATTTTATGTGGAATTGTGTGCAATCTTGAGCATTCCATTTGGACTTAGAACTTAAGTCAAAGGAACAAGAATGTGCAAAATGTTTACGCATGTCCATGTACCTTGTAACATGCTCTAGCAATCAGTTTTTGTTGCAAGGAGCTAGGACCATCCTGAGCCGAGATATTGAGGTTCCCGTAAACAGCTGGATAACCAAAATTTGTTGTGTGCCGTGACGCAAAGATGGCCACCATAGTTAAACCAAGTAAAATAAAATAAAAGATTTTAAAAACTGGTGGTTTTTCAATGCCAATAAATAGATGTAATTTCTTAACAAAACAAAAATATGAAAAATTAAAAGTGGTCAAGCAATCAACTTTACAATTATTGGAGCACTTGTGATGGACTGACCCTGTTTTAACGGATGCAGCTACATACCCTGCAAGATATAGCATGAAGTTTGTAATTGATGGTGTTTCTAGCTGGAACCCGAATAGACTGCAAGCAAAACAAAACAATGCAGTACATAGATCGAGTGTAAAAGGTCACTGTGGTTAACACTGTGGTTAGACCTCCAATAAACATTGGTTTAAAAAAAACTTTCTCCTGTGACCCAATCTGCATCTCAGATAACCTCATGGGTTGAGAAACTATGTCCTAAACTGATTGTTGTAGATTAGTTAGTCTACTGTGGCGATTACTGTGATTTAGAGAAAGTTCTGTGAAGCCCTGGCATTTGAGAGGGAATTATATTTATTATATGAAGTATATTTATTTGACTTTCCTTCCAAGCTTTTTCAGCATGGCACTCTCATGAAAAAATAAAATGATTTAGTAGTGAACTAAATAGTGCACACGTACAGGTTCTGTAGTGCCGTTCTCTCACAGCGGCTTTTCAGCTCCTCACTGCATATCACCCAGCGCATGAATATCCTGTTGTTAATCACACACAGGTGTCTGCGTTCATCACATCGTCACACCACACGTTCTCCACGACCCCTCTACCCTTTCACAGCCAGACCGTGATCACAACCTGAGGTACATCAGTCTTCAGTAAACTCACCAAAAGATGGGCCATTATTCCCCACATTCCAGCAATTTGTGTTTTTATGATAGAAATGATGCGTTTGGTTTGTTTATGAAATTTCCCAGCCTGGGACTTGGCCATACATTTTGTATAGTTCTGGAGATTTGTACAGTTTTACCTGTTACCAATACCAATGTATAGTGTTAAGCCATTGGCTTGATATTTGGCTTTTGTGTTTTTTGTTTTTTTTTGTACTAGAAAGATAAATATCCATTCAAAGTCTTAACACTTCTCTGTAATATCTTCATGTGATTATAAACATAAAGTGTTCTTACTTTGTGAGCATTAGGAATTAATTAGAGATGCACCGATACTAAATTTCTCAGCCGATACTGATAGCCGATTATTCAAAGTGATATCGAATGATATCTATAACCGATGCCTATAGTTCTGCCTTTTATGCCTGCTTTTAAATTAATAATAATTAATTCCACAATTCTGAAAGAAATGCAAATAAAAACTTTATTCTCTCCATTTCAACAAGTTGTTTCAAGGTAACTGGTCTCGTAAACAGAAAGTACATTACTCTAACATTAACACATGAACTAAATTCTGAGGATTAAAGTAAGATTTCTTAACTTATTGAATGTTATTAATTCATATTAACATTGACTGAATTCTAGAAAACCTCTGTTAGGCTTCACATTCACTCACCACAAACAAAAGCATTTCTACTTCATCATTAACATCAAATTGGTAATATATAATATAAACTTTTTTATATATTAACATTAACTGGATATGAAATGTACTACTCTACAAATATATTTTTTTGTGCGCTATATATATATATATATATATATATATATATATATATATATATATATATATATATATATAATATATATTTTACTTTTTTGTCAACTCATCTTCATTTAAATCTTTCAACTGTGTACTGACGCTTTAATTCAGCGCGAGCAGCACTGCAAAAAAAAATAATTTAGACTCAACGCCGAAACTCCTGCTTCACTGCTGCTCACTTCCGGTGTAAAATTTTAGCAGTGCAGAGATTAGAGATTACAAACTGCAGTTTTGTCGTCATTCCACACAAGAGACATCTTCTTTACACACAGCACCAAATCAATGTTTTCCCGCCCTCTTTTGATTGACGGGATATAATCAGCCCTGATTGTCGGATGTTTCTAAACTATTGGCCGATGGCCCATAGCGTGATAAATTTCCTTTATCGGCAGATTATTGGCTGATACATCGGTGCATCTCTAGAATTAATTGCATTTTTTATTTACATTTTTTTCCTTTAAAAAAAAAAAGAGGAGAAGAAACAGAAGGTATTATACACATTAAGGTATTCGATGCATTCCAAACCCTATTTCTGTGAATTTAACGGAGAAGCTGTTTTAACACGAGTTTGCTGTATAATAATAAAGAACTGACAAAATGGCATAATGAGCAATTGAAGAGTTACGAATACTACTTCTCATTTTGATTAGGAAAGGTTTGCCTTCTGTGAAGGCTGTTGAAATGATTTGCCATGTTTTGAAATGGACTTGTAGCACTTTTGAAGTTGTAATCGTGTAGAAACTGAGCTCCGAAATGTTTTGAGTTTTAACAATGGGTTAAATTGGATCATTTCAGTACACTGACATAACACTCAGCCTGTGCTCCATGTCATGGATGGTTTTAACCAGTGTGGTTTAAATGGGTGAAATCCTGTTACGCATTTGTCAACAATAAAGATTCACTGGGAAAAAAAACTACTTTTTTAAAAATTATTGTTAAGAAAATGAAGGGGAGAACAGTTGATAAAGTAAAAAAAAGGTGTGGGGATACATTTTAAAAAAAAGAAATATTGAAATATTATGCACATGTTCATGTACTCAAACACACATACACACACATTGATCAGCCATAACATAGAACCACTGACAGGTGATGTTCAAGGTGTTGACTTGGCCTTCAAAGTCCCCAGATCTCAATCTGATCGCGCATGTATGGGATATACTGGACAAACAAATCCGATCCATGGCGGCCTCACCTCGCAACTTACAGGACTTAAAGAATCTGCTGCTAACGTATGGCTTTACTGTATGTAATTAAAGGGGAGAGAGAGAGAACGAGAGGGGGGATTTCTAAAAAATGCAACAAGATAATGAATGTATAGATTAGACAATAGTATGTTACATTCTGTTTATATTGACTATTCATGCAGGTGCTGTTCTGTTGCTTGCTCATCTGAGATCATTAACCCATCAGGGTGGCTCTTGAGTGATGCTGAGTTTTGTTCTGTTAAGAAGATTCAGGTTGGTGTGTGGCACTGTGAACTTCCTAATCTTGTTGGTATTCCACAGAGCTGTCTGAGTCATGCCATGTTTTTATAAGTTTTTGAACTGAAGTACTTATATATATATATATAATGTATATGTATATGTGTGTGTGTGTGTGTGTATTTTTTTTTTTTGCGGTCAGCTTGGTCCTGGTCCATTATCCATCCATAGGTGATCTATTGTGGTGTGTATTTATTTGGTAAGGAACAACTTCGATTTTAAGTTTGAATAACACTGACAGCTCGGAGGGAATATTTTTGCAGAGATCGAGCCTGTGCTGAGAGAGAATTCAGTGTGTTAGTCTCTGCAATGCAATTTTGCAGTAGATTGGTGGATTAGTTCATTTATTCCAGTTTACAGAGAAATTTCTGAAAATGTAGGAATTACTTTTGTCACTTTCACTGAGTTTATTAGGCTCTGTAGAAACAATATTATATTACCTGCATAACCACAGTTAGTTGCACAGTTTAGAAGTTTTTATTTGAAATTATAGCATTATTTATAGTTTTTTTTTGTATTTCTTTTGTCCCACCAACTCAATTCTGACTCGCATTCCCGCTGAATGATCCAAAATGTTCTGGGCATTTTGCCAAATTCGTGAGAAACCACTGTGTAGTTATTGAGACATCATGGTGGTTAGAAAGCATTTCTGTCACAGGGAGTGCTGGTGTGCCATGTACTGTCGATGGAACGCCCGCTTTCCTTGCTGCAGAATTTTTTCTACCACACCCCCTGTTGGCCCTTACGTCTTACGTCTCACTGTTACCTTTTTACCTCTTTTTCACCTTTTTATGGCTTGATTTTTAATGAGATGCATGTATTTTGTCTACATAAAAAAGTACAAAAGTCACATGCTTGAACGAAAGGAGGCTGCCCTTTTTCTGTTGTGCGATTTTTGCTTATATTTGAATTATATTAGAATTGTTTCCTGAAAGAAAACAAAAAAATGTCAGTGATTTTTCTTAGATGCTTTTCTTCTTAATGGTTGACATTGTGCTGTAAGCTAGTTTTTCTTTTCAGCAGTTTTACTCTCTAACCGTCCTTTAGGTCTTCAAGTCCAATCTCTCTTTCGCCTGCTCCCGTTTGGGGTCGCCACTGCGGATCACCCGTCTGCGTATTTCAAATCTGGCACGAGTTTTACGCCAGATGCCCTTCCTGACACGCCCTTCCTGACACAACCGTCCCCGTTTCCAGGCTTGGGACCAGCACCGACTCCTGCAACCCTTCCAGTGACTGGGGTCGGTTGACTGGGAATCGAACTCAAGACACAGCGGTGAGAGAACCAGCCTTTAGGTTCGTCCAGTCAGTTGAGCCACTCTTACTTTGTCTTCATAAAGATGTAAGCTGTCAACTTGTTTAGGGTTAATGCTTAGCAGGGACATTCTCTCAAATGCTGCTAGCTCATTGCATGCTATGTATGTGGACGCCTGAGTAATGTACATACCATTCCAAAAGACATTTGCATTTATATTAAGTTGTTACCCCTTTGCTGTTATAATAAGCTCCACTCTCCTGGGAAAGCAAGTGCAATCATTATGCTATCCAAGTGGTACCATCCACAGCCATCTCCTGGCAATCTTTAGGTTATCAGAAAGAGAGAGAGAGAGAGATTGAGATCATTAGGTATGCTACCTGCCAGTTGAACTGGTTCTGTTGTATTTTATAAATTGAAGACAAAACACCATGAGAATAAGCAGGAAGTGAAGACGGCTGCAGTAAAGACTTGGCGGATCAACACAATGGGGAAGTAACCCAGCGACTGCTGTGTGTGTGGGGGGGTGTATGTTGGGTTCACTTATAAAAAGTGCTCACCCGATTTGGATTTGCGATTGTGTTCATTTATTTAATTTAAACTCCAGTATACTGTGGTAGACAACTAAAATAACTAAGAACAATAGCAAATATTTATGGGCCTGATTGTACATACCTACATCGAGGAAATAATTGAACCAATTCATAGTTTCATTTTGAAATAATTACATAAAATATATAATCTTATTGTAAAATAGTAGTGCATTCTGTTGTAATGAGATTATCTATCTATCTATCTATCTATAAAAAAAATATGTATATATATATATATATGTATATAGTGTGCTTGTTCTGCCCAATGGTTTAATTAAATAGTGAATGTGTAGTGTGTGTTGTGTCAGTGTTAAAGCTGTCGGCTTGTTCAGCCAACATACACACAAATTAGTGATTTAAAAAAAAAAAAAACAAAGCCTCCTCCATAGAATGATCTCCCTTCTGAAGCTATGGTTACATGGAATTCTTATGACATCACAGAACCGTGATTCACCTGCTGTTCATTCCATAGTTCACAATTTCACAAACGCAATGACTGAGAGTATCTCAATGTTTCAAAGCAACCAGAAAGCACCAAAACAAGGTAAAGGTGTAATTTGCTTTAATCGACTTCTTGTTTGTTGTGTGAGAGTGAAACAGTACCTGTGTACTGGACTATATCCTCTAGAGCAGTGGTCAAAAACCCTCTTCCTGCAGGTTTCATCCCCAACCAAAATCTAACGCCTGTTTTAGTCAATCGAGAATTTCTTAAGGCAGTGATCAGATGGTCAGGTGGGCACGATTATGGTTAAAGCTAAAGTCTTCAGGAAGGTAGAGGTCCAAGAACAGGGTTGGTGACCACTGGTCTAGGGGTTTCAGTCTTCTGCTTTATTTTGAATTGTCTAGAGCTAGTTTATGTCTTATGTTTTGTCTTGTGCTCCATTCCTGTTAAGGGTTAGGGTTAGAAAAGGCTTGAAAAGATGCTTGGCCAAGGAGTTGCACTTAAGCCTTGTCTTATGCGCCATTCCTGTTAAGGCTTGTAAAGACGGTTGGCACTTTGGAAATGAGCAAAACATAAATGAGCCAAGGAATTGCACTTAAGCCTTGTCTCGTGCTCCATTCCCGTGATGGGCAAGAGAATATGGCACTGGACTTGAACTGCACTGGGCTTTTACCTGTGCAAATTGAAGCCTGCTATGAACCTGTGTCTTAGTGCAGAGAAAACTCTGTTCAGATGAGCAAGCAAGCACCTTGGCATTCATCAAACAAGCTCGTGCCAAAGAAATCTTCCATCCTAGGAAATTGCTTTGACGTAAAGCAAGTCAGCCGAACGTGTACATGTAAACTTGTAAATGCTCTGTTTACTTAATTGAAGTAAATGTATTGAAGAGGTGCCGAAAGATGAGAATGTAAACATGGACAAACGCGTTTATCGGCTCCAGAAAAAATAGTCCGGCGTTTGCTTAAATCACTTTTGCCGCGTTGCTTGTTAAGCGCAAATTCGAATGGGAAATTGGTCTCGTTTTCTAGCTCACGTATCAAAGCAGAAATCTTGTCTTACCTTCGGTAGCTCAGTTGGTAGAGCGGAGGACTGTAGGTGCTTATAGTGGTCATCCTTAGGTCGCTGGTTCGAATCCGGCTCGAAGGAGGGCGATCTCCCTGCCAGTTGGCTTTCGTGTTTTTTTTAAACCTTAATTTGGCCAGAGGTGAGTAAAAAAACGCTTCCCTGACCGGGAATCGAACCCGGGCCGCGGCGGTGAGAGCGCCGAATCCTGACCACTAGACAACCAGGGACGAAAAGTCAGAGATTGGTGGCCTCTACACTGGCCATGCTGGCCCCCGTCTACCGCCAAAAGCTCCTCCAAAAGGCACGTGAGCGTCAGCACTGGAACGTGGAGCAATAAGATGGTGGCTTGGTCTGATGAATCACGTTTTCTTTTACATCATGTATGGCTTAGGGTGAGGGCTTGAAAAGGCTTGAAAAGGCTTGAAAAGACGCTTGGCCAAGGAGTTGCACTTAAGCCTTGTCTTATGCGCCATTCCTGTTAAGGCTTGTAAAGACGGTTGGCACTTTGGAAATGAGCAAAACATAAATGAGCCAAGGAATTGCACTTAAGCCTTGTCTCGTGCTCCATTCCCGTGATGGGCAAGAGAATATGGCACTGGACTTGAACTGCACTGGGCTTTTACCTGTGCAAATTGAAGCCTGCTATGAACCTGTGTCTTAGTGCAGCGAAAACTCTGTTCAGATGAGCAAGCAAGCACCTTGGCATTCATCAAACAAGCTCGTGCCAAAGAAATCTTCCATCCTCGGAAATTGCTTTGACGTAAAGCAAGTCAGCCGAACGTGTACATGTAAACTTGTAAATGCTCTGTTTACTTAATTGAAGTAAATGTATTGAAGAGGTGCCGAAAGATGAGAATGTAAACATGGACAAACGCGTTTATCGGCTCCAGAAAAAATAGTCCGGCGTTTGCTTAAATCACTTTTGCCGCGTTGCTTGTTAAGCGCAAATTCGAATGGGAAATTGGTCTCGTTTTCTAGCTCACGTATCAAAGCAGAAATCTTGTCTTACCTTCGGTAGCTCAGTTGGTAGAGCGGAGGACTGTAGGTGCTTATAGTGGTCATCCTTAGGTCGCTGGTTCGAGTCCGGCTCGAAGGAGGGCGATCTCCCTGCCAGTTGGCTTTCATGTTTTTTTTTAAACCTTAATTTGGCCAGAGGTGAGTAAAAAAACGCTTCCCTGACCGGGAATCGAACCCGGGCCGCGGCGGTGAGAGCGCCGAATCCTGACCACTAGACAACCAGGGACGAAAAGCCAGAGATTGGTGGCCTCTACACTGGCCATGCTGGCCCCCGTCTACCGCCAGAAGCTCCTCCAAAAGGCACGTGAGCGTCAGCACTGGAACGTGGAGCAATAAGATGGTGGCTTGGTCTGATGAATCACGTTTTCTTTTACATCATGTATGGCTTAGGGTGAGGGTTAGAAAGGGCTTGAAAAGACGCTTGGCCAAGGAGTTGCACTTAAGCCTTGTCTTATGCGCCATTCCTGTTAAGGCTTGTAAAGACGGTTGGCACTTTGGAAATGAGCAAAACATAAATGAGCCAAGGAATTGCACTTAAGCCTTGTCTCGTGCTCCATTCCCGTGATGGGCAAGAGAATATGGCACTGGACTTGAACTGCACTGGGCTTTTACCTGTGCAAATTGAAGCCTGCTATGAACCTGTGTCTTAGTGCAGAGAAAACTCTGTTCAGATGAGCAAGCAAGCACCTTGGCATTCATCAAACAAGCTCGTGCCAAAGAAATCTTCCATCCTAGGAAATTGCTTTGACGTAAAGCAAGTCAGCCGAACGTGTACATGTAAACTTGTAAATGCTCTGTTTACTTAATTGAAGTAAATGTATTGAAGAGGTGCCGAAAGATGAGAATGTAAACATGGACAAACGCGTTTATCGGCTCCAGAAAAAATAGTCCGGCGTTTGCTTAAATCACTTTTGCCGCGTTGCTTGTTAAGCGCAAATTCGAATGGGAAATTGGTCTCGTTTTCTAGCTCACGTATCAAAGCAGAAATCTTGTCTTACCTTCGGTAGCTCAGTTGGTAGAGCGGCGGACTGTAGGTGCTTATAGTGGTCATCCTTAGGTTGCTGGTTCGAATCCGGCTCGAAGGAGGGCGATCTCCCTGCCAGTTGGCTTTCGTGTTTTTTTTTAAACCTTAATTTGGCCAGAGGTGAGTAAAAAAACGCTTCCCTGACCGGGAATCGAACCCGGGCCGCGGCGGTGAGAGCGCCGAATCCTGACCACTAGACAACCAGGGACGAAAAGCCAGAGATTGGTGGCCTCTACACTGGCCATGCTGGCCCCCGTCTACCGCCAAAAGCTCCTCCAAAAGGCACGTGAGCGTCAGCACTGGAACGTGGAGCAATAAGATGGTGGCTTGGTCTGATGAATCACGTTTTCTTTTACATCATGTATGGCTTAGGGTGAGGGCTTGAAAAGGCTTGAAAAGGCTTGAAAAGACGCTTGGCCAAGGAGTTGCACTTAAGCCTTGTCTTATGCTCCATTCCTGTTAAGGCTTGTAAAGACGGTTGGCACTTTGGAAATGAGCAAAACATAAATGAGCCAAGGAATTGCACTTAAGCCTTGTCTCGTGCTCCATTCCCGTGATGGGCAAGAGAATATGGCACTGGACTTGAACTGCACTGGGCTTTTACCTGTGCAAATTGAAGCCTGCTATGAACCTGTGTCTTAGTGCAGCGAAAACTCTGCTCAGATGAGCAAGCAAGCACCTTGGCATTCATCAAACAAGCTCGTGCCAAAGAAATCTTCCATCCTAGGAAATTGCTTTGACGTAAAGCAAGTCAGCCGAACGTGTACATGTAAACTTGTAAATGCTCTGTTTACTTAATTGAAGTAAATGTATTGAAGAGGTGCCGAAAGATGAGAATGTAAACATGGACAAACGCGTTTATCGGCTCCAGAAAAAATAGTCCGGCGTTTGCTTAAATCACTTTTGCCGCGTTGCTTGTTAAGCGCAAATTCGAATGGGAAATTGGTCTCGTTTTCTAGCTCACGTATCAAAGCAGAAATCTTGTCTTACCTTCGGTAGCTCAGTTGGTAGAGCGGAGGACTGTAGGTGCTTATAGTGGTCATCCTTAGGTCGCTGGTTCGAATCCGGCTCGAAGGAGGGCGATCTCCCTGCCAGTTGGCTTTCGTGTTTTTTTTAAACCTTAATTTGGCCAGAGGTAAGTAAAAAAACGCTTCCCTGACCGGGAATCGAACCCGGGCCGCGGCGGAGAGAGCGCCGAATCCTGACCACTAGACAACCAGGGACGAAAAGTCAGTGATTGGTGGCCTCTACACTGGCCATGCTGGCCCCCGTCTACCGCCAAAAGCTCCTCCAAAAGGCACGTGAGCGTCAGCACTGGAACGTGGAGCAATAAGATGGTGGCTTGGTCTGATGAATCACGTTTTCTTTTACATCATGTACGGCTTAGGGTGAGGGCTTGAAAAGGCTTGAAAAGGCTTGAAAAGACGCTTGGCCAAGGAGTTGCACTTAAGCCTTGTCTTATGCGCCATTCCTGTTAAGGCTTGTAAAGACGGTTGGCACTTTGGAAATGAGCAAAACATAAATGAGCCAAGGAATTGCACTTAAGCCTTGTCTCGTGCTCCATTCCCGTGATGGGCAAGAGAATATGGCACTGGACTTGAACTGCACTGGGCTTTTACCTGTGCAAATTGAAGCCTGCTATGAACCTGTGTCTTAGTGCAGCGAAAACTCTGTTCAGATGAGCAAGCAAGCACCTTGGCATTCATCAAACAAGCTCGTGCCAAAGAAATCTTCCATCCTAGGAAATTGCTTTGACGTAAAGCAAGTCAGCCGAACGTGTACATGTAAACTTGTAAATGCTCTGTTTACTTAATTGAAGTAAATGTATTGAAGAGGTGCCGAAAGATGAGAATGTAAACATGGACAAACGCGTTTATCGGCTCCAGAAAAAATAGTCCGGCGTTTGCTTAAATCACTTTTGCCGCGTTGCTTGTTAAGCGCAAATTCGAATGGGAAATTGGTCTCGTTTTCTAGCTCACGTATCAAAGCAGAAATCTTGTCTTACCTTCGGTAGCTCAGTTGGTAGAGCGGAGGACTGTAGGTGCTTATAGTGGTCATCCTTAGGTCGCTGGTTCGAGTCCGGCTCGAAGGAGGGCGATCTCCCTGCCAGTTGGCTTTCGTGTTTTTTTTAAACCTTAATTTGGCCAGAGGTGAGTAAAAAAACGCTTCCCTGACCGGGAATCGAACCCGGGCCGCGGCGGTGAGAGCGCCGAATCCTGACCACTAGACAACCAGGGACGAAAAGCCAGAGATTGGTGGCCTCTACACTGGCCATGCTGGCCCCCGTCTACCGCCAGAAGCTCCTCCAAAAGGCACGTGAGCGTCAGCACTGGAACGTGGAGCAATAAGATGGTGGCTTGGTCTGATGAATCACGTTTTCTTTTACATCATGTATGGCTTAGGGTGAGGGTTAGAAAGGGCTTGAAAAGACGCTTGGCCAAGGAGTTGCACTTAAGCCTTGTCTTATGCGCCATTCCTGTTAAGGCTTGTAAAGACGGTTGGCACTTTGGAAATGAGCAAAACATAAATGAGCCAAGGAATTGCACTTAAGCCTTGTCTCGTGCTCCATTCCCGTGATGGGCAAGAGAATATGGCACTGGACTTGAACTGCACTGGGCTTTTACCTGTGCAAATTGAAGCCTGCTATGAACCTGTGTCTTAGTGCAGAGAAAACTCTGTTCAGATGAGCAAGCAAGCACCTTGGCATTCATCAAACAAGCTCGTGCCAAAGAAATCTTCCATCCTAGGAAATTGCTTTGACGTAAAGCAAGTCAGCCGAACGTGTACATGTAAACTTGTAAATGCTCTGTTTACTTAATTGAAGTAAATGTATTGAAGAGGTGCCGAAAGATGAGAATGTAAACATGGACAAACGCGTTTATCGGCTCCAGAAAAAATAGTCCGGCGTTTGCTTAAATCACTTTTGCCGCGTTGCTTGTTAAGCGCAAATTCGAATGGGAAATTGGTCTCGTTTTCTAGCTCACGTATCAAAGCAGAAATCTTGTCTTACCTTCGGTAGCTCAGTTGGTAGAGCGGAGGACTGTAGGTGCTTATAGTGGTCATCCTTAGGTCGCTGGTTCGAATCCGGCTCGAAGGAGGGCGATCTCCCTGCCAGTTGGCTTTAATGTTTTTTTAAACCTTAATTTGGCCAGAGGTGAGTTAAAAAAACACTTCTCTGACCGGGAATCGAACCCGGGCCGCGGCGGTGAGAGCGCCGAATCCTGACCACTAGACAACCAGGGACGAAAAGTCAGAGATTGGTGGCCTCTACACTGGCCATGCTGGCCCCCGTCTACCGCCAAAAGCTCCTCCAAAAGGCACGTGAGCGTCAGCACTGGAACGTGGAGCAATAAGATGGTGGCTTGGTCTGATGAATCACGTTTTCTTTTACATCATGTATGGCTTAGGGTGAGGGCTTGAAAAGGCTTGAAAAGGCTTGAAAAGACGCTTGGCCAAGGAGTTGCACTTAAGCCTTGTCTTATGCTCCATTCCTGTTAAGGCTTGTAAAGACGGTTGGCACTTTGGAAATGAGCAAAACATAAATGAGCCAAGGAATTGCACTTAAGCCTTGTCTCGTGCTCCATTCCCGTGATGGGCAAGAGAATATGGCACTGGACTTGAACTGCACTGGGCTTTTACCTGTGCAAATTGAAGCCTGCTATGAACCTGTGTCTTAGTGCAGCGAAAACTCTGTTCAGATGAGCAAGCAAGCACCTTGGCATTCATCAAACAAGCTCGTGCCAAAGAAATCTTCCATCCTAGGAAATTGCTTTGACGTAAAGCAAGTCAGCCGAACGTGTACATGTAAACTTGTAAATGCTCTGTTTACTTAATTGAAGTAAATGTATTGAAGAGGTGCCGAAAGATGAGAATGTAAACATGGACAAACGCGTTTATCGGCTCCAGAAAAAATAGTCCGGCGTTTGCTTAAATCACTTTTGCCGCGTTGCTTGTTAAGCGCAAATTCGAATGGGAAATTGGTCTCGTTTTCTAGCTCACGTATCAAAGCAGAAATCTTGTCTTACCTTCGGTAGCTCAGTTGGTAGAGCGGAGGACTGTAGGTGCTTATAGTGGTCATCCTTAGGTCGCTGGTTCGAATCCGGCTCGAAGGAGGGCGATCTCCCTGCCAGTTGGCTTTCGTGTTTTTTTTTAAACCTTAATTTGGCCAGAGGTGAGTAAAAAAACGCTTCCCTGACCGGGAATCGAACCCGGGCCGCGGCGGTGAGAGCGCCGAATCCTGACCACTAGACAACCAGGGACGAAAAGCCAGAGATTGGTGGCCTCTACACTGGCCATGCTGGCCCCCGTCTACCGCCAAAAGCTCCTCCAAAAGGCACGTGAGCGTCAGCACTGGAACGTGGAGCAATAAGATGGTGGCTTGGTCTGATGAATCACGTTTTCTTTTACATCATGTATGGCTTAGGGTGAGGGTTAGAAAAGGCTTGAAAAGGCTTGAAAAGACGCTTGGCCAAGGAGTTGCACTTAAGCCTTGTCTTATGCTCCATTCCTGTTAAGGCTTGTAAAGACGGTTGGCACTTTGGAAATGAGCAAAACATAAATGAGCCAAGGAATTGCACTTAAGCCTTGTCTCGTGCTCCATTCCCGTGATGGGCAAGAGAATATGGCACTGGACTTGAACTGCACTGGGCTTTTACCTGTGCAAATTGAAGCCTGCTATGAACCTGTGTCTTAGTGCAGCGAAAACTCTGTTCAGATGAGCAAGCAAGCACCTTGGCATTCATCAAACAAGCTCGTGCCAAAGAAATCTTCCATCCTAGGAAATTGCTTTGACGTAAAGCAAGTCAGCCGAACGTGTACATGTAAACTTGTAAATGCTCTGTTTACTTAATTGAAGTAAATGTATTGAAGAGGTGCCGAAAGATGAGAATGTAAACATGGACAAACGCGTTTATCGGCTCCAGAAAAAATAGTCCGGCGTTTGCTTAAATCACTTTTGCCGCGTTGCTTGTTAAGCGCAAATTCGAATGGGAAATTGGTCTCGTTTTCTAGCTCACGTATCAAAGCAGAAATCTTGTCTTACCTTCGGTAGCTCAGTTGGTAGAGCGGAGGACTGTAGGTGCTTATAGTGGTCATCCTTAGGTCGCTGGTTCGAATCCGGCTCGAAGGAGGGCGATCTCCCTGCCAGTTGGCTTTCGTGTTTTTTTTTAAACCTTAATTTGGCCAGAGGTGAGTAAAAAAACGCTTCCCTGACCGGGAATCGAACCCGGGCCGCGGCGGTGAGAGCGCCGAATCCTGACCACTAGACAACCAGGGACGAAGAGCCAGAGATTGGTGGCCTCTACACTGGCCATGCTGGCCCCCGTCTACCGCCAAAAGCTCCTCCAAAAGGCACGTGAGCGTCAGCACTGGAACGTGGAGCAATAAGATGGTGGCTTGGTCTGATGAATCACGTTTTCTTTTACATCATGTATGGCTTAGGGTGAGGGTTAGAAAAGGCTTGAAAAGGCTTGAAAAGACGCTTGGCCAAGGAGTTGCACTTAAGCCTTGTCTTATGCTCCATTCCTGTTAAGGCTTGTAAAGACGGTTGGCACTTTGGAAATGAGCAAAACATAAATGAGCCAAGGAATTGCACTTAAGCCTTGTCTCGTGCTCCATTCCCGTGATGGGCAAGAGAATATGGCACTGGACTTGAACTGCACTGGGCTTTTACCTGTGCAAATTGAAGCCTGCTATGAACCTGTGTCTTAGTGCAGCGAAAACTCTGTTCAGATGAGCAAGCAAGCACCTTGGCATTCATCAAACAAGCTCGTGCCAAAGAAATCTTCCATCCTAGGAAATTGCTTTGACGTAAAGCAAGTCAGCCGAACGTGTACATGTAAACTTGTAAATGCTCTGTTTACTTAATTGAAGTAAATGTATTGAAGAGGTGCCGAAAGATGAGAATGTAAACATGGACAAACGCGTTTATCGGCTCCAGAAAAAATAGTCCGGCGTTTGCTTAAATCACTTTTGCCGCGTTGCTTGTTAAGCGCAAATTCGAATGGGAAATTGGTCTCGTTTTCTAGCTCACGTATCAAAGCAGAAATCTTGTCTTACCTTCGGTAGCTCAGTTGGTAGAGCGGAGGACTGTAGGTGCTTATAGTGGTCATCCTTAGGTCGCTGGTTCGAATCCGGCTCGAAGGAGGGCGATCTCCCTGCCAGTTGGCTTTCGTGTTTTTTTTTAAACCTTAATTTGGCCAGAGGTGAGTAAAAAAACGCTTCCCTGACCGGGAATCGAACCCGGGCCGCGGCGGTGAGAGCGCCGAATCCTGACCACTAGACAACCAGGGACGAAAAGCCAGAGATTGGTGGCCTCTACACTGGCCATGCTGGCCCCCGTCTACCGCCAAAAGCTCCTCCAAAAGGCACGTGAGCGTCAGCACTGGAACGTGGAGCAATAAGATGGTGGCTTGGTCTGATGAATCACGTTTTCTTTTACATCATGTATGGCTTAGGGTGAGGGTTAGAAAAGGCTTGAAAAGGCTTGAAAAGACGCTTGGCCAAGGAGTTGCACTTAAGCCTTGTCTTATGCTCCATTCCTGTTAAGGCTTGTAAAGACGGTTGGCACTTTGGAAATGAGCAAAACATAAATGAGCCAAGGAATTGCACTTAAGCCTTGTCTCGTGCTCCATTCCCGTGATGGGCAAGAGAATATGGCACTGGACTTGAACTGCACTGGGCTTTTACCTGTGCAAATTGAAGCCTGCTATGAACCTGTGTCTTAGTGCAGCGAAAACTCTGTTCAGATGAGCAAGCAAGCACCTTGGCATTCATCAAACAAGCTCGTGCCAAAGAAATCTTCCATCCTAGGAAATTGCTTTGACGTAAAGCAAGTCAGCCGAACGTGTACATGTAAACTTGTAAATGCTCTGTTTACTTAATTGAAGTAAATGTATTGAAGAGGTGCCGAAAGATGAGAATGTAAACATGGACAAACGCGTTTATCGGCTCCAGAAAAAATAGTCCGGCGTTTGCTTAAATCACTTTTGCCGCGTTGCTTGTTAAGCGCAAATTCGAATGGGAAATTGGTCTCGTTTTCTAGCTCACGTATCAAAGCAGAAATCTTGTCTTACCTTCGGTAGCTCAGTTGGTAGAGCGGAGGACTGTAGGTGCTTATAGTGGTCATCCTTAGGTCGCTGGTTCGAATCCGGCTCGAAGGAGGGCGATCTCCCTGCCAGTTGGCTTTCGTGTTTTTTTTTAAACCTTAATTTGGCCAGAGGTGAGTAAAAAAACGCTTCCCTGACCGGGAATCGAACCCGGGCCGCGGCGGTGAGAGCGCCGAATCCTGACCACTAGACAACCAGGGACGAAGAGCCAGAGATTGGTGGCCTCTACACTGGCCATGCTGGCCCCCGTCTACCGCCAAAAGCTCCTCCAAAAGGCACGTGAGCGTCAGCACTGGAACGTGGAGCAATAAGATGGTGGCTTGGTCTGATGAATCACGTTTTCTTTTACATCATGTATGGCTTAGGGTGAGGGTTAGAAAAGGCTTGAAAAGGCTTGAAAAGACGCTTGGCCAAGGAGTTGCACTTAAGCCTTGTCTTATGCTCCATTCCTGTTAAGGCTTGTAAAGACGGTTGGCACTTTGGAAATGAGCAAAACATAAATGAGCCAAGGAATTGCACTTAAGCCTTGTCTCGTGCTCCATTCCCGTGATGGGCAAGAGAATATGGCACTGGACTTGAACTGCACTGGGCTTTTACCTGTGCAAATTGAAGCCTGCTATGAACCTGTGTCTTAGTGCAGCGAAAACTCTGTTCAGATGAGCAAGCAAGCACCTTGGCATTCATCAAACAAGCTCGTGCCAAAGAAATCTTCCATCCTAGGAAATTGCTTTGACGTAAAGCAAGTCAGCCGAACGTGTACATGTAAACTTGTAAATGCTCTGTTTACTTAATTGAAGTAAATGTATTGAAGAGGTGCCGAAAGATGAGAATGTAAACATGGACAAACGCGTTTATCGGCTCCAGAAAAAATAGTCCGGCGTTTGCTTAAATCACTTTTGCCGCGTTGCTTGTTAAGCGCAAATTCGAATGGGAAATTGGTCTCGTTTTCTAGCTCACGTATCAAAGCAGAAATCTTGTCTTACCTTCGGTAGCTCAGTTGGTAGAGCGGAGGACTGTAGGTGCTTATAGTGGTCATCCTTAGGTCGCTGGTTCGAATCCGGCTCGAAGGAGGGCGATCTCCCTGCCAGTTGGCTTTCGTGTTTTTTTTTAAACCTTAATTTGGCCAGAGGTGAGTAAAAAAACGCTTCCCTGACCGGGAATCGAACCCGGGCCGCGGCGGTGAGAGCGCCGAATCCTGACCACTAGACAACCAGGGACGAAGAGCCAGAGATTGGTGGCCTCTACACTGGCCATGCTGGCCCCCGTCTACCGCCAAAAGCTCCTCCAAAAGGCACGTGAGCGTCAGCACTGGAACGTGGAGCAATAAGATGGTGGCTTGGTCTGATGAATCACGTTTTCTTTTACATCATGTATGGCTTAGGGTGAGGGTTAGAAAAGGCTTGAAAAGGCTTGAAAAGACGCTTGGCCAAGGAGTTGCACTTAAGCCTTGTCTTATGCTCCATTCCTGTTAAGGCTTGTAAAGACGGTTGGCACTTTGGAAATGAGCAAAACATAAATGAGCCAAGGAATTGCACTTAAGCCTTGTCTCGTGCTCCATTCCCGTGATGGGCAAGAGAATATGGCACTGGACTTGAACTGCACTGGGCTTTTACCTGTGCAAATTGAAGCCTGCTATGAACCTGTGTCTTAGTGCAGCGAAAACTCTGTTCAGATGAGCAAGCAAGCACCTTGGCATTCATCAAACAAGCTCGTGCCAAAGAAATCTTCCATCCTAGGAAATTGCTTTGACGTAAAGCAAGTCAGCCGAACGTGTACATGTAAACTTGTAAATGCTCTGTTTACTTAATTGAAGTAAATGTATTGAAGAGGTGCCGAAAGATGAGAATGTAAACATGGACAAACGCGTTTATCGGCTCCAGAAAAAATAGTCCGGCGTTTGCTTAAATCACTTTTGCCGCGTTGCTTGTTAAGCGCAAATTCGAATGGGAAATTGGTCTCGTTTTCTAGCTCACGTATCAAAGCAGAAATCTTGTCTTACCTTCGGTAGCTCAGTTGGTAGAGCGGAGGACTGTAGGTGCTTATAGTGGTCATCCTTAGGTCGCTGGTTCGAATCCGGCTCGAAGGAGGGCGATCTCCCTGCCAGTTGGCTTTCATGTTTTTTTTTAAACCTTAATTTGGCCAGAGGTGAGTAAAAAAACGCTTCCCTGACCGGGAATCGAACCCGGGCCGCGGCGGTGAGAGCGCCGAATCCTGACCACTAGACAACCAGGGACGAAAGCCAGAGATTGGTGGCCTCTACACTGGCCATGCTGGCCCCCGTCTACCGCCAAAAGCTCCTCCAAAAGGCACGTGAGCGTCAGCACTGGAACGTGGAGCAATAAGATGGTGGCTTGGTCTGATGAATCACGTTTTCTTTTACATCATGTATGGCTTAGGGTGAGGGTTAGAAAAGGCTTGAAAAGATGCTTGGCCAAGGAGTTGCACTTAAGCCTTGTCTTATGCGCCATTCCTGTTAAGGCTTGTAAAGACGGTTGGCACTTTGGAAATGAGCAAAACATAAATGAGCCAAGGAATTGCACTTAAGCCTTGTCTCGTGCTCCATTCCCGTGATGGGCAAGAGAATATGGCACTGGACTTGAACTGCACTGGGCTTTTACCTGTGCAAATTGAAGCCTGCTATGAACCTGTGTCTTAGTGCAGAGAAAACTCTGTTCAGATGAGCAAGCAAGCACCTTGGCATTCATCAAACAAGCTCGTGCCAAAGAAATCTTCCATCCTAGGAAATTGCTTTGACGTAAAGCAAGTCAGCCGAACGTGTACATGTAAACTTGTAAATGCTCTGTTTACTTAATTGAAGTAAATGTATTGAAGAGGTGCCGAAAGATGAGAATGTAAACATGGACAAACGCGTTTATCGGCTCCAGAAAAAATAGTCCGGCGTTTGCTTAAATCACTTTTGCCGCGTTGCTTGTTAAGCGCAAATTCGAATGGGAAATTGGTCTCGTTTTCTAGCTCACGTATCAAAGCAGAAATCTTGTCTTACCTTCGGTAGCTCAGTTGGTAGAGCGGAGGACTGTAGGTGCTTATAGTGGTCATCCTTAGGTCGCTGGTTCGAATCCGGCTCGAAGGAGGGCGATCTCCCTGCCAGTTGGCTTTCGTGTTTTTTTTTAAACCTTAATTTGGCCAGAGGTGAGTAAAAAAACGCTTCCCTGACCGGGAATCGAACCCGGGCCGCGGCGGTGAGAGCGCCGAATCCTGACCACTAGACAACCAGGGACGAAGAGCCAGAGATTGGTGGCCTCTACACTGGCCATGCTGGCCCCCGTCTACCGCCAAAAGCTCCTCCAAAAGGCACGTGAGCGTCAGCACTGGAACGTGGAGCAATAAGATGGTGGCTTGGTCTGATGAATCACGTTTTCTTTTACATCATGTATGGCTTAGGGTGAGGGTTAGAAAAGGCTTGAAAAGGCTTGAAAAGACGCTTGGCCAAGGAGTTGCACTTAAGCCTTGTCTTATGCTCCATTCCTGTTAAGGCTTGTAAAGACGGTTGGCACTTTGGAAATGAGCAAAACATAAATGAGCCAAGGAATTGCACTTAAGCCTTGTCTCGTGCTCCATTCCCGTGATGGGCAAGAGAATATGGCACTGGACTTGAACTGCACTGGGCTTTTACCTGTGCAAATTGAAGCCTGCTATGAACCTGTGTCTTAGTGCAGCGAAAACTCTGTTCAGATGAGCAAGCAAGCACCTTGGCATTCATCAAACAAGCTCGTGCCAAAGAAATCTTCCATCCTAGGAAATTGCTTTGACGTAAAGCAAGTCAGCCGAACGTGTACATGTAAACTTGTAAATGCTCTGTTTACTTAATTGAAGTAAATGTATTGAAGAGGTGCCGAAAGATGAGAATGTAAACATGGACAAACGCGTTTATCGGCTCCAGAAAAAATAGTCCGGCGTTTGCTTAAATCACTTTTGCCGCGTTGCTTGTTAAGCGCAAATTCGAATGGGAAATTGGTCTCGTTTTCTAGCTCACGTATCAAAGCAGAAATCTTGTCTTACCTTCGGTAGCTCAGTTGGTAGAGCGGAGGACTGTAGGTGCTTATAGTGGTCATCCTTAGGTCGCTGGTTCGAATCCGGCTCGAAGGAGGGCGATCTCCCTGCCAGTTGGCTTTCGTGTTTTTTTTTAAACCTTAATTTGGCCAGAGGTGAGTAAAAAAACGCTTCCCTGACCGGGAATCGAACCCGGGCCGCGGCGGTGAGAGCGCCGAATCCTGACCACTAGACAACCAGGGACGAAAAGTCAGAGATTGGTGGCCTCTACACTGGCCATGCTGGCCCCCGTCTACCGCCAAAAGCTCCTCCAAAAGGCACGTGAGCGTCAGCACTGGAACGTGGAGCAATAAGATGGTGGCTTGGTCTGATGAATCACGTTTTCTTTTACATCATGTATGGCTTAGGGTGAGGGTTAGAAAAGGCTTGAAAAGACGCTTGGCCAAGGAGTTGCACTTAAGCCTTGTCTTATGCGCCATTCCTGTTAAGGCTTGTAAAGACGGTTGGCACTTTGGAAATGAGCAAAACATAAATGAGCCAAGGAATTGCACTTAAGCCTTGTCTCGTGCTCCATTCCCGTGATGGGCAAGAGAATATGGCACTGGACTTGAACTGCACTGGGCTTTTACCTGTGCAAATTGAAGCCTGCTATGAACCTGTGTCTTAGTGCAGAGAAAACTCTGTTCAGATGAGCAAGCAAGCACCTTGGCATTCATCAAACAAGCTCGTGCCAAAGAAATCTTCCATCCTAGGAAATTGCTTTGACGTAAAGCAAGTCAGCCGAACGTGTACATGTAAACTTGTAAATGCTCTGTTTACTTAATTGAAGTAAATGTATTGAAGAGGTGCCGAAAGATGAGAATGTAAACATGGACAAACGCGTTTATCGGCTCCAGAAAAAATAGTCCGGCGTTTGCTTAAATCACTTTTGCCGCGTTGCTTGTTAAGCGCAAATTCGAATGGAAAATTGGTCTCGTTTTCTAGCTCACGTATCAAAGCAGAAATCTTGTCTTACCTTCGGTAGCTCAGTTGGTAGAGCGGAGGACTGTAGGTGCTTATAGTGGTCATCCTTAGGTCGCTGGTTCGAATCCGGCTCGAAGGAGGGCGATCTCCCTGCCAGTTGGCTTTCATGTTTTTTTTTAAACCTTAATTTGGCCAGAGGTGAGTAAAAAAATGCTTCCCTGACCGGGAATCGAACCCGGGCCGCGGCGGTGAGAGCGCCGAATCCTGACCACTAGACAACCAGGGACGAAAGCCAGAGATTGGTGGCCTCTACACTGGCCATGCTGGCCCCCGTCTACCGCCAAAAGCTCCTCCAAAAGGCACGTGAGCGTCAGCACTGGAACGTGGAGCAATAAGATGGTGGCTTGGTCTGATGAATCACGTTTTCTTTTACATCATGTATGGCTTAGGGTGAGGGTTAGAAAAGGCTTGAAAAGATGCTTGGCCAAGGAGTTGCACTTAAGCCTTGTCTTATGCTCCATTCCTGTTAAGGCTTGTAAAGACGGTTGGCACTTTGGAAATGAGCAAAACATAAATGAGCCAAGGAATTGCACTTAAGCCTTGTCTCGTGCTCCATTCCCGTGATGGGCAAGAGAATATGGCACTGGACTTGAACTGCACTGGGCTTTTACCTGTGCAAATTGAAGCCTGCTATGAACCTGTGTCTTAGTGCAGAGAAAACTCTGTTCAGATGAGCAAGCAAGCACCTTGGCATTCATCAAACAAGCTCGTGCCAAAGAAATCTTCCATCCTAGGAAATTGCTTTGACGTAAAGCAAGTCAGCCGAACGTGTACATGTAAACTTGTAAATGCTCTGTTTACTTAATTGAAGTAAATGTATTGAAGAGGTGCCGAAAGATGAGAATGTAAACATGGACAAACGTGTTTATCGGCTCCAGAAAAAATAGTCCGGCGTTTGCTTAAATCACTTTTGCCGCGTTGCTTGTTAAGCGCAAATTCGAATGGGAAATTGGTCTCGTTTTCTAGCTCACGTATCAAAGCAGAAATCTTGTCTTACCTTCGGTAGCTCAGTTGGTAGAGCGGAGGACTGTAGGTGCTTATAGTGGTCATCCTTAGGTCGCTGGTTCGAATCCGGCTCGAAGGAGGGCGATCTCCCTGCCAGTTGGCTTTCATGTTTTTTTTTAAACCTTAATTTGGCCAGAGGTGAGTAAAAAAACGCTTCCCTGACCGGGAATCGAACCCGGGCCGCGGCGGTGAGAGCGCCGAATCCTGACCACTAGACAACCAGGGACGAAAAGTCAGAGATTGGTGGCCTCTACACTGGCCATGCTGGCCCCCGTCTACCGCCAAAAGCTCCTCCAAAAGGCACGTGAGCGTCAGCACTGGAACGTGGAGCAATAAGATGGTGGCTTGGTCTGATGAATCACGTTTTCTTTTACATCATGTATGGCTTAGGGTGAGGGTTAGAAAAGGCTTGAAAAGACGCTTGGCCAAGGAGTTGCACTGATAGAGCGGGTTGTCCACTAATCATATGGTTGGTGGTTCAATTCCTGGTCCACATGACTCCATATACCAAAGTGTCCTTGGGTAAGACACTGAACCCCAGGTTGTTCCTGATGGCAAGTTAGCACCCTGCGTAGCAGCTCTGCTACCATTGGTGTGTGATCATACAGTTGTATGTTTCAGCAAAGCCAGATGAGAGACACCAGTTTAATAAAGTTGAGGAATCCGTAAAGGATGTTAGACACGGGGAGCAGTGGTCTCTTGGCGGATAAGGTTACTGATCGGCAGTTCAAGCCCCAGCACTGCCAGGCTGCCACTGTTGGGCCCTTGAGCAAGGCCCTTAATCCTCTCTGCTCCAGGGGAGCTGTATCATGGCTGACCCTGTGCTCTGACCCCAGCTTCGTGACATGCTGGGGTATGTGAAGAAATGAATTTCACTGTGCCCAATAAAGACTCATTATTATTATCATTATTAACTTCCTTCTACTTAATTCTGACAAGATGGAAGTACTTGTACTAGGACCATGTGCAGATAAAAGTAAGCTTTCTGGTTATATAGTAACTCTGGATGGCCTTTTAGTTATGTCATGTGTAGTGGTAAAAGACCTTGGTGTGATTAATGACTCCATTTGAAGCACATGTAAATAATATTACTAGTATAGCCTTCTTTCATCTCAGAAATATTGCTAAGATAAAAAATTTAATGTTATTACATGATGCAGAAATACTAGTTCTTGCTTTTGTTGGATTATTGTAATACCTTACTGTCTGGATATTCCAGTAGGTGAATAAAAAAACTCCAGTTAGTTCAGAAAACAGCAGCCAGAGTCCTTACTAGTACCAGAAGATATGATGAGATCACCCCTATCACATTAGAATTGTTTTCTTTGCATACCCCAGCCTCTCAGGAAGCTGGGGTCAGAGTGCAGGGTCAGCCATGATACAGTGCCCCTGGAGAAGAGAGAAGTAAGGGCCTTGCACGAGGGCCCAACAGGGGCAGCACTGGGGCTTGAACCCGCACCTTCTGATCAGTAACCCAGAGCCTTAACCACTAAGCCACCACTGCCCTGGACAGCTATTTGTTTTGTGGTTTGTATCTGATCAGAATTGTAAGTACAGCGACAGCAAGAGATGTTTTCAGTTTGGTATTTAATTTTTTATATAGTACCTTTGTGGAAAAAAATCATTACAGTACAGTAGAATGACTGATTAGTGTCTACATTAGTGCCTGAATATGCATAACAGAGGTATGCTTAGATTATGTTCTGTTTCACTTGGAGGTCACTTTAGATTGAAGCATCTGACAAACTAACAAAAGTAAATGTAAATGACACACTGTAAGTCCTTTTGATGCAAAAGTGAGAGTCACCACGTCAGCAAATGTCTGACTTAATGGCTGATCTTTTCAAAAGACTCCCAGAGAGCACTGAGTTTGTCCTTCAGGTCTTAAGCATAAGGGTCCAACTTAATTTCCTGGCTGTTCTGGACAAGCTGGATTTGTAAGCTTTGGTAGAACGGGGCCATCTTCTTCTGGAAGTCTGGCAGATGCTGCTCCAGTTTCTGCTTCAGCTCCTCTGCTTGGGATTCCATCTTGGCCTGAACCTCGCTCATGCTCTTCTCCAGACTCATCCTCAACTCCTCGCTCTTCTGGAGCAGAACGGCTCTCAGAGCCTGAGAGTGCAAAGCGTCTGTGTAGGGAGTCACATCCTTCTTCCACTGTTCCACCTGCTGCTAGATATCTGACGTCAGCTCCCCAATGTACGGCTCCAGCTGGCTCTTCACAGAGCTTATGTCCTGTTGCAAGCAGGCCTTTAGCTGCTCGGCCTCCTGGGACATCTTAGCCAGCATCTCCTGAGTTAAAGGAGCTACCTGGTCTGGAATGGCCACTGCGTACTTGCTGATGTGCTTGCTGCACTCTCAGAGATCTTAGCATTGAGACGAAAGAGAGTTGTAACAATTCAATAAATAAGTTCATTTGCCATGAAAAAAATATATCTACTGCTAAATGGATGAATACATTGCACTTCTCAAATAATTTAATATAAAAAAATATAAGTGCTAATTGTTTACTGCTCACTTGATTTCATGTCCCATTTCAGACTTCTTGATCTTCTGCAGAATGTCTTCAGTCATTTGAGTTCCCTTGGCTACCTAATCCCAGAGTGTATCTTTCACCATTTCCATACTCAGTTTGGACTGGTCCTGCCGGGTCACATTTGCTTGGCAGCCTTTAAAAGATTTTTTTTAATCAATAAATATTGATTGAATTTGTTAGTGATTTTTTTCCTCAACCTGAATAAAGCTAAAAAAAAAACTTACCAATAAAAACAAGAAAAAAAAACTATAAAGCTCTTCATGTCTATATCTCAGGATTTATGTAAACCAGAAGAAATAACATTTAACGTCTATGTAACATTTATATATAGGCTAGATGCTCTGTTTCTCTGAATGTGTAAATAAGATCTTATTTAAAAAATATTGTAATTAGCCTCTTACGTGTCTCTTCCTTCTGTGTGTGTCTCTGTGTGAGTTGAGCAGGTATCAGTAATCTATATGTAAGACAGCTGTGATGAAGAAGGCAAAGTCCAAATCTCAGCTACTTGTCTCATCTGTCAGTCGTGCCACATCCCACACTCCAACTTGACTGAAATGAACATAGCTCAAGTCCACGAGTCATCAGCTAGTTTCAAATATAATGTGTTGCAACAACAAATGTGACTGCACTTTCAAAATTTACTCAGAACACCTAATGATAAAATATCAGGGTTTTTTTTTAAAAATAAGTTATCAGTACACTCACACCATGTCCACATACTTATCCACAGAAGTTTTATTTATTAACTTTATACTTTAATAATGTTATTTTATAGTAAAGGTATTTATCAGGTAAATTGCTGGAGGTAAATACTTTTAGGAACATAGATATACACTGAATGCCGAACATTTACATGCATGAACAAGAAAAAAAAACATTCCTCGGCAGGTAAAAAGTATAAAAGCTTAGCATGTCAAAACTTGTGTATAGAAGTATGAAATGTGGTGTATACCTGTAGATGGTATGTTCACGTAGACTATATTAACTTCAATATGATCTTCAGTATCAGGAGGAACAAATTTTGTTCCATATATTTCACAATGTCATCTTAAAATAAAAAAACTTTATTAACTTTATTATAATCCTCATTTATTTAAAATAGAACATATTTTCTGTACTGGTAGATATTGAATATTAGAAAAAATGTAACACAACACACCACATCATATCATAGCCACGTGATAATCATTGTTATCACTGTTATTATGATCTTTGAAATAAGTCATTGGACCAATGATGTCATTGTTGACAGACTTGTAGTGGTTTAGTCCGATAATAAATAACAGGAAAAAGTTCATAATAGTGCAACATTTATGTGAGTTGGGGTCCTGGAATGAATATTCATTTTCACTGAATAACTAGAAAAATCAGTTAGTGGAGATAAATACTAGATATCATGTAGTTTATGTGAGAGTCTGTATTGCATGAAAATACTTCAGTCTAATACTATCAGTAGCTGAACTGAGACAAGATTTACCGAGTCAGATAACTAATAAAGATTACATAAATCTTTAGGTAAAGAACTAAGGTTAGTCTTTATATCTCCATGTTAATTGTTGGCCTATCAGTAATGATGCTGTTTCAGTCCACAGAATGCTTACACCATGGGAATGTGGAATGGATGATAAAACCTGATTTCTCTGCATGGCATGCGACCTGGTTGTCTTGATTAATTTAGGTTGAAACTAACTAGGGCTTTCATATAGACAGTACTGATTGTACTGTGTGAGTAAAACCTTATTGTACAGTATATTCTGTACAGTGTTTTATATATGTTTAGAATACATTCTATACATATATAAAACATTCTATACAATACACTTGGGGGCACACAGTGGCTTATTGGTTAGCATGTTCGCCTCATACCTCCAGGGTCGGCAGTTCGAGTCCCATCGTGGCCCTGTATGTGTGGAGTTTGCATGTTCTCCTTGTGCTGTGGGGATTTCCTCCCCCCAGTCCAAAGACATACAGGGTAGGCTAATTGGCAAAGTGTCCAAAGTGTCTGTAGAATGTGTATGTGAGTGTGCCCTGTGATGGACTGGCTTCCTGTCCAGGGTGTACCCCGCCTTGTGCCTGATGCTCGCTGGGATAGGCTCCAGGTTTCCCCGTGACCCTGAAGGAAGGATAAGCTGATGGATGGATGGATGGACAATACAACTGCATTCTTGACTCTGATTGGTCAGAGAGTGATAAATTTATAAAATCAGTTCTGACAGTAGTCCTGGCTACAAAGATTGTATTAAAGTGCTTACTGACATACATTACTGTTGCTATAGTAAGAACTTACACAGTAATGTGGATGGAGGGCTTTGCTATTTCTCAGTATTTTTTTGTCTTATTAACCTCAAGAAAGAGAGATAAATGAGAAGCTGGTGAGGGAATGACTGTTTTATATGATGTAAGTGTACACAGGAACTCACTTGTCTTGCAAATCGCTTTGGTGTAAAAGGAATATAACACTTCAGGATGTGCTGTCATTGGAACATAATTCTATTTTTTTCTTTATTGGCTTATTAAAGATTATAATAACCAGATTCAAAACCATTAATATAAAGAAAGATTATTCTTTACTAAACAGAAGATAAACATGAAGGGTTACAGGGGACAGGGGAACAGCGTACAGGCTGTTCATTTTATGTTTTTTAGTTACACTGCAGTCAGGTCTGTACTTCTTATAGTGTTCCACATCTGGCTTCTCAGCACAGTAGGCTAAATAAGTCTATAACAGTAGCATAATGTCGTCAATATCATATATTAATCAACCAATAAAGTCAACATTCTTCCTTTTTTTCTGAAAAAATATCAGGAAAAAAATCCCATCCTTTTCTAAATTCTTTCCATTTGCCTTTAACAAGAAATATTTTTTTCTAATTCAAGGACTGATGTCATTCCCTTCAGCCACTGTGAAATGATACCCCCTCGCCCGCCCGCCCACCCCAGGACTGAGCTATTGTCCTTTTGGCTTCAATGAGACATAGGGAAAATCAAAAATGGTTATTTCTGTACAATTTAAAGCTATCTGCGATGATAGGAAGTCTATATAATTTAGGATAAAGAGAAATATTCTTGTCAATAATCAGTGAGATTAAGTGAATTAACCTTTTCCAGAAAACTAGGATACATTATGCATCAGTGTACCATGGTTCTGTTTACACTTAATGCAAGTGTCTGGAATAATGATGTTAAAATTATGGGAATGTAATCTGCTTTAGAGTGGTGAAAGTAACTCTGCTTCATGTCATGCTTTACATAGCTCATTATTACAAGATAATCGGTTTCTGAAACTTGTAATCATTCATGTATTATATTCTGACTGCTTTGTGATGTGCATTTAACACTCAAGGCTCTCTTGGTTCTTCCTACAACAAGAACGAGAACTTGTGTGTGGTCACTTGATGGAATCTGGTCTAAAATACAGGCTGTTCAAAAACCTTTGGAAGTTTTATTGAATATAATAAGTCAGCCAGAAGATACAGAAATACTGGGATTGTGCCATTTTACAGAGAAACACATTAAGTTTTTCTAAATACCATCTTCTTTTAATGATATGAAGGCTTTTGGGTTTTGTGTGTAATTTTTTTGATAATTCAATATGCCTCAGTAAAGATAAATAGATGATTACTGATATCTGAAGGAACATGCCTGTAAAACGCATTTTCTAAACTGCAATAAAAATTGTTGTTGACTCTTATGTACGTAGTTGTTCAACCATATAATGATCGATGGATTCCATAATAGTTCATTTGTGTTGGTGTGTATGATGTGGTATAACTGACTGTCACTGTTATTGGTGACAGCAGGGCGCTGAGTTTTGGACTTTGCCTTCTTCATCACACATCCTTACAGTGTATATATAGTGACCTGATTGCTAGTATGTACACACTCAAACGAGGAGAGACAGAGACAACCAGTACCTAAGAAGTAAGATATTAAGAGCTTAAATATATGAATATAGAAATATATATGTAGATATACCCAATGTAGTCCTTTAACCAAATTGTTTTTACTTTTCAGAATTCTTGGGACATCCATTCAGACATGAAGATCCTTGTTGTTATTGCTATTGCTGTTTTTACTGGTGAGTATTTTAGGTTGTTCACTACACAGCCAAAGATATAAAAGATAGCAAGCTAATATTTTTTGTTTTTGTTTTTCTTGTCAAAAGGCTGCCAAGCCAGTGTTATACGACAGGATAAGGCCAAACCCAGTATAGAGATGGTAAAAGACGCATTCTGGGATTATGTGTCCAAGGCAACCCTAACACCCAAAGACATCCTGCAGAAGATTAAGGAGTCTGAAATGGGGAAAGAAGTCAAGTGTGTTTCATAACAGAAATTAAATAACAAAATCACACTCAATTTGTATGATGCATGTTTTCAGAGTAGTACAAAGAAATATATGTTTCTCTGTTTAGCATTAGGATCTCTGAGAGTGGAGATGCCATCAACCAGTATGCTGTGGCCGTTAGTGGTCAGGTGACTCCTCTGACTCAGGAACTGCTGGCTAAGATGTCCCAGGAGGTCGAGCAGCTGAAGGCACGTCTGCAGCAGGACGTAAGCTCTGTGAAGACCCAACTGGAGCCGTACATTGAGGAGCTGACGTCAGATATCCAGCAGCAGGTGGAACAGTGGAAGAAGGACGTGGCTCCCTATACAGACAGTCAGCAACCTGAGGCTCTAAAAGCTGCTCTGCTCCAGAAGAATGAGGAGCTGAAAATTAATCTGGAAAAGAGTGTGAGTGAGCTTCAGGCCAAGCTGGGACCACAAGCAGAGGAGCTGGAAAAACATCTGCAGGACTTCCAGAAGAACATAGCTCTGTTTGTTCAGAACAATGGGAAGGTGCCCCAGACATTGGATCTGTACACCCAAGACCTGAAGACCCAACTCACTGCTCTGTGGGATTCATTTACCAAAAACATTCAGTAATCAGACTTGATTTGATGTTTTCATATTTACAATCTTGCAGTGAAGTAACAGAGAACTCTTAAATGGTGTAAAGGATTGACTGCTGATTCTAGCAACTTTTCCTTTTTTATTTTTATCATTTATGTTTGTATTTAAGGACAATTCAAAAAATAATCTGTTTCAGAAGAAAACAAAAAACAATACTCCTAGAGGTATTCTTGGAAAAATACTAATTAAGGGCAAAAGTCTTAAGAATACAAGACAAAAGGTACAAATAATCATAGCCAATAATATTGCACTCAAACTTCATTGAGGCTAGCCATTCTGGAAAAGGGCAATGGTCATTGGAAAATTTCTACTTGAATTAATTGGTCTCTGTTTGCAAGAGGTTTTTAATGAACAATTAATGCTCCAAACTGCATTACAGCCACATAAGGATAGGTGAAGGGAATTCTCTTATATCATGTACTCTCTTATATTATGAACTGCTATTAAGACACCTTGGATACGGGGAATACTGGGTTATAGCTTCTGTTTGTGTATCTCTGTGCTGTCAAATACCTATGATGAATGTATTCATTTAATTACCTCTTTGAAGAAGCTGATCAACTGCCACCCTTTATTATAGCTGACACATGTATTTTCTATACCTTGAAAAGACTTATTTTTGTAGTGTGACTGTGTGTGCTGTGTGCTTTGTCTGAATCGGTCTAGCACCTGCACAAGTAGAAACCCGCCCCCGCACTGCCGCTATGTGTATAAAATATTATCTATGTGTATAAATACTCCTGTTTTGCATGAATAAACCGGATGTGTCTGTGAACAGCATGTGTGTCAGTGTGTGTTCATTTAGACTCTCCAGGCCTGAAACGCTCTGCGGTCAACGACACATAGCACAGAACTAAGAGTTAAGAGAAATAAAAGGCTGTAAGGCTGACGGGGGACCGAACGACATAATCTGAGATTCCTTATCTCTTACAATAGGTTTCATGAGAATTATCAAGAAGGCATCTCAAAGTAGCTTTATATCAGATCATAGTCCTTCCTACTGTATTTTTAACAACACCTGCTAAGCATTACAAATTCCCTTGCTAAGTTATTAGTTATTTAACAGAATTTAAAATGTTATAACTTATGGTTGAGACACATACAATAGGATAAATAGTTCAGTTCAGGAATTTTTCAGAACTTATAGTAGAACATATAAAATCTGACCAGGTTTTCCCAGGCCACCACAAACACATACACAGTATGCATATTTCTTTCATTGCTCTCAGGCTCCAGAAAAACATATTTTGTCTTTGACAAAATTCCTATTTAGCTGTCCTGTAAATTGTAGACCCATAATAAAAAAGCTTTTATTACCCATCACATTAGGGAAAACCAAAGACAAAAAATAGATGGTTATTGACCAGCTCATGTCAGGTAATGTAAAAAAACATTATCTTCTGCAAATAACAGGGATGTTTCCCCTACCTTATATAATTATCATTTTGAAGGTGCTACCATAGTAAGTTTTGAGGTTAACAAAACACCAGAGATTTCGGGCACTAACTCCTGATGGGAAGGTATGTCCACTGGGTTCTCAACTCAACAATATCTCCAGTAGAGGTCAACATTCTACTGCATTTGCTAAGCAGAGCTTGTGCATGCCATGGTCTAATCTTATTCTGTGGCGTTTTGATAGAATTGGGGCAGCCAAAAAGTCTTTTTCATTTGAGTCTCCAAATTCCTCACATGCCTGAGCCTTCGCTTGTGTGTCTGCTTTTGCCACAGCCATATTGGCACTATTATACATCCGAATAGAATCAGGAGAGCCCTCTGTGAATATTACTTGGATTATTACTATGATTGAGCACTTGAACAAGGTCTATACAGACTCAATGTTCCCAACCTCACTTTGTACACAGAACACATTTTGAAGGTGTTAGATAATTTCATCTCTCACAAGAGCTTCTGCCAGACACTCTCAAGCAACCTGGAAGGCTCTTCTGGGTTTATCAGGTAAATCTGGCCAGCGCCCTTTGTGACTAATCTAATGCATCACCAAGTGGTAATCAGTTGACAACTCGGCCCCCTCTTTAACTGAGGGTCCAAAATGAGTGTCCTCAAGTCTGAGGATGCAAACACAAAGTTGATCATTGACCTTTGACCCAAGGTTCTCTGGTATCAAGCACACTTATGAGCATTGACAATTTGTGCCTTGTGATGCCACATTTCACCACATTGAGTTCAGCTCCAGGAGGGCATTCCTCCCAACCCTTCCAAGTATCATTCCAAATATGAGCACTGAATTCCCCAGGAGCACACTCTGGGTCAAAAGTTCCTGGTGACATACCAGTACACAAAGTACACAAAGTACACTTCTGCACAACAAGATTTTGATCCACAAAGGGGACTGATTGTGTGTATTTTTTTACTTTTTTAAATAATATCTTTTGCTTTTTTATGATGGTGCCACTTCTGTAAGCCACTCTTGATAAGGGCGTCTGTTAAATGCCATAAACATGAATGTAAATGGGCCAGTAATTCTGGATTTTACTGCACAATAGCTTACATTACATGATCATTTGGTGGCAGAAGACATAAATTCAACATACTGTAACTTCAGCAGAAGAATGAAATTTGAAAAGGTATTGTATTTTGCTGTATTTTTCATTTGATCCTGTTTTTAAATGAAATAATTCTAATTTAAAACATATAACATTCACTGTTTGAATCAGACTTTATGTAGATGACAAACAACAAAATGTAAATCCAATTTCAATCCTAAATATACATTTCTTCACTCATAAGCATCCAAGCAGACTGAACAAAAAATAAACTATAATGTTTATGTTTTCTATAACTATAAATGTATAATGTTTTCATATAGCAATTCACTAATAATGATCTCTTTTTCATTCTTTCATCTGTCTTCAGTAACCACTTTATTTTGACTGCGGTGGTTTCAGAGCCTTGATGGGACACCAAGTCATTGCAAGACAAGCCATGTGGGTACATAGATAACAGTCACAATAAAAGTCACATAGACAACTCTGCAACTCTTCCTGCTGTGCCACTGTAATACCTCCATGCCATTACTACCTTGCAGCACCATGCTTCCAATATTCGGCTAGCTCTAATAACAAATAAGATGAAATTCCTTTCCCCTCACATCATAGTTCATTAAAGCATCAGTTAAACTGTAATATATCTGAACAGTGGCAGACCTAAAGTGTAATATATCTGTCACTATTTCACTGGTTTCCCTTCTGGGCAAATTCTTCTGCTGAAGTCTGCAGTTGTGTTGACTCGTATTTTCTGCTGCAAATGGCTCATCTAACTTAAGCTAATATAGAACAGAATACATTCATTGTCACTGAACATGTACAATGAAAACAGGTTAGCATCTAATGTGTAGGCAAATCCAGAATTATTGGCACCATCATCAAAATGAGCAAATGTGAATATCTAAGGAATAACACTTCTGATTGTGAAAGTAATCCATGCAGAAGTACTGTGATACATTAGCACCAAGAGGGGGATTGTTTTATTATATCAGCACAGAGATACCACAGAGATTGGCCAATAATAAAAATTTATTAAGGAATGAAAAAGAATGATAAGAACTTATTAAGGAATAAAATGTAGCACTTTTTAAGCAATTATGGTTACATTTTATGGAACATCTGTGAGATAATTTAGTTCCTGTTATGAAATTATGTTATTAGTAGCTGTAAACAGTCATTTCTTTGACTGCCTCTTCGTTTTCTCACTCGTGAAGTGAAAAAACAAAACAAAAAACAGCTAAAAACCAGAAAGCACAAACTCCTCTGTGCTGAAGACTTTTCAGTAGTGGAAAACGTACTGAGTGTTATAAAGTGCTGACACTGGAGACTCCTTCCATAAATGCTAAATAAATGTCTCCTACCATATGTGTCACCATATCAATGATTATACATTTTTCTTTGTTAAATAACAACAGTTTATTATAAAACTTAGATTATGTGGAAAAGCTCTTTCTATACTTTAGAAACAATAACAATAGAACAATCATATTAATATAAACTTGTCATTTATGTTACAATTTTAACTATTGTCAGAGCTGTTGTTATAGAAAAATAATTAACACCTTCTTATTTGAGTATTCAACAGCACTGTAGTCAAAACAAACAAACAAACAAACACATGCAATTAGTCCCCTTTGTGTGTCGAGATCATGCCATTTTGAAAGGGCTTATGTACTTCAGTGAACCTCAGGGCTATGTCATCTAAACAATTGTACATAAGTATGGCACAATACATAAAACACAATTTCCATTAGCTCTCAAACTATTTACTGAATAAAATTCATATCTCTATATTAAAGAACCTTCACATGATTTTGTTTTTAATTGGAGGCTTAAATATTTGGAATGGTGTTTACCAGGCTCTTACTCAGTGGCTGATTACCTTGTTGTCACCTGCATAGATAAAAAAAAATAGCTCAGACTTACTACAGAAATCACCACATTTATAATGTTCCTGCCAATCACAAGTATCCACATAAATAACCATTTACCCACCTTCCCCCTGCTGCAATTTCATAATTATTATGGGAGTCAGTGAGGGGATGAAATAAAGTGCTACATAGTAAGAAAACATCTGCCATGTGATTTTGAGAAATGCTGGTGATTCACTCAAATTAATTAATCCTTGTTAACCACAGAAATGTAAGGATTTCACCAGTGGATGCATGAAATGCCTTACAGAAACAGGAAGAGAAATGCCAATCCTCATAATTAATATATGATTATTTTAATAAACCTTGGTCCATAGGTCAGAATGTGTTTATCTCTCTAATTATGTAAAAAAAAAAAAAAAAAAAAAAGTGTGTCTAGAGGTTAGAAATGTCCAAAGGTGAAGGCATCAACCCTTAGTTTGATTTGATTGAAACGCGCTGACACACTTCATTTGTAAGTATTACTACTTCAGTCACTTTAATCACAGGTCCACAGATTTCAACACTTGACACTATTATACTGAATCCTTAGGTTTGGACATGCTTTGAGTTCATTCTTGGTGTTCACACACTTGTGAATTTTTGTAGTGGGAAAACATTAGTTTCAGTACCTCACCTGTATAAAAACCTACATATTTTAATTTCTGCACTTTTGACTTTTGGAACCTCACTGCTGCAACGTGGAATGGAATATGGCAATTAAAAATGATTAGCAGAGCATGTAGGTACAAGAACTTTGGCCAGAGGCAGCTTCTTTAACTACATCTAAATGTCTTATGTGGATCATGTGACTAGATCCAAGCTATATAAATTCCAGCCCATTCTAAAGGACTGCTGCAGTGATTCGATCCACGGCCGCAAGTCACTAGTGGTAAGGCTCTTAGATAAGAACACAAGTCGCTATTAGTAAAGGTCTTAGATAATCTATTTCTGTTAGATTCTGTTTTCATAGTCAGTTTGTTCTTGCTCTCAAGACTCTTGTGTTTTCTGCAGGTGTGCTCCCTGAGGAGGAATCATGAAATTGGTTGCTGTAATCCTTGCCCTTTCGGTCATCTCAGGTAAAATTTTATGTCATAAATTAATTCTTTGTAACACTTAAATGTCATTAATGATCATTAAGATATTAGCTCTCTAAAGTACCTACTGTAGTCATGTAAACATTGATGCTTTGCTTACCACTTTCTTTATTGCCCATTGTTTTGGTGTTACACTGTAGATTTTAATTGCACTGTAAACTATATCAATCACATATGGATTTCATTCACTGGAAAAAAACTGATAGTGTAATCCTTTTGCGTTTACTTTTTAGGCTGCCAGGGAAACTTCTTGTTTCAGGATGAACCTAAAACCCATTGGGAGGAGATGGTGGATAAGTTCTGGGAGTATGTAAATGGTGTGAGCTCCAGGGCTGAAGATATGAAGAACAGCATACAGGCCACCCAACTTGGAAGAGAGCTTGAGTGAGTATAGCAACAGCATCAACAAACCATACACGGACACAAAATTTATCCATCCATCAACCCATCCATCCATTTTCTGTACTGGGTCACGGCAAACCTGGAGCCTATCCCACGGGGCATGGGGCACAAGGCGGGGAACACCATGGAGGGGTGCCAATCCATCACAGGGCACAATCACACACACATTCACACACTACAGACACTTTTTTGGACATGCCAATCAGCCTTCAATGCATGTCTTTGGACTGAGGCAACTGGAGTACCCAGAGGAAACCCCCAAAGCATGGGGAGAACATGCAAACTCTGCACACACAGGGTCATGGTGGCATCGAGCCCTCAACCCTGGAGGTGTGAGGCAAACACGCTAACCACTAAGCCACTGTGCTCTCTACAACATTTATCACTTTGTTATTTACAAAAAAGTGAAAACTAGCAAGCATGTGCCCTACATGCCACATGTTCACAACATGCTACATACCTCTGACCTCAATGAAATTCTCTATTATCACACTCTAGCACACTGATCAGTGACAGCATGGCTGAGCTGCAGATGTACACTGATGATGTGAAGTTGAAGCTGGCACCCTACGCTGAGCAGATGGCTCAAAGAGTGCAGGATGATCTTCAGCTGCTGTCAAACAAGCTGCGTGTACATATGGAGGAGGCAAAGGTTCAAATTACAGCATACAGCCAGGAGCTCCAGACCATAGTGGAGCAGAACAGAGATGAGCTCCAGAACAAAGTCAATGCATACATCCGTAAACTGAAGAAACGCCTCAACAAGGATACGCAGGAGATCAAAAAGTAAGTTTTTTAGAACACATATAATTATATGTCAATTACTATGATAGAATATTTAAAATGGAATATTTAAATTAGTTATTGGTTTCACAAAAGCTAAAGCTGTGTAATTATTTAAACTTATCTTAAACCTAATTATTTTAACCATCTTCTAGTGAAGTATTTATAGTTGAGACCAGTGTTGAGTAAATTACTAAAAAAAGTAATATACTACAGATTACTAATTACTACTTTAAAACAGAAATCTGAATACATTACGGATTACTGCATGTAAAAAGTAATCAGATTACTAATTACTTTACTTTCATGTTACTTTCAAATCCTATTAAACCTACAAAAATACACTACAAAGTGAAACATAATTATTTCAGTAATTTTAGCGCAAGTCAATATATGACATAATCAGAAAAAGTTGTATTTATCATAAAACATGCCTCAGGTGTTGTCACTGCTTGTAGGACTACCAGGCAGATAAAATATAAAACTAGGCTAGTTTGGCGTCGCTTGCCAAGGGAAGGCTCAACCATTGTCTGGGTTTAGCTGCTACAGACCCATGTAGAGCACATTATCTTTCCTTATGCTCTGCTCATATCATGTTCACATAAACTAGAACTCATATAGACATCTACAAACCTTGTTTTCCTGCTTGGCATCAGATGATGTTACTGTTTCAGTTTCAACCGCTATACTGGTTTAAAAAAATCAACATATATCCAAACTAACTGTGTGAGCTAGCGTTTGGAAGAATTGAGAGCTGTCAGCCAATAAGACACGAGGGTTTCCACGTATTTTCCTGTAAATCCTGTCTGATTGATCTCGCCTCCATTCACTGAAGATATAAAATTACAGGTGGTCTTATTTTACTGACGTTCAGTTACGTAGTGACAAACCGTTCCAAGTGGAGAATTATTCAGGGCTAAATAAAAAGTCTTCGGGGCAAAACGGGATTCATTTTAAAAATGCCTTTTACTTAATATTGTTTTCTTAACAATTAATTTGTAACACAAGCAACATCGTTTTATTGACACCAGTAACTGTAATCAAATGGCATAAATTCAAAATGTAATGCGTTACATTACTGCGTTATCAGAAAAAGTAATTAGATCACAGTAACACGTTACTTTGTAACACGTTACACCAAACTCTGGTTGAGATCTCAAGTCAATCATGTGAAGGAGTTTGCAAACTGCTTAAAGTTGTTGAAAAAGTTGTTGAAGAAATGATGAATTCTTATTTGTTTATGCTTGTTAGCAATAATTCAAATATTGAACCTAAGTGTCCTAATTGACATTTTCCTTCTGAATTGCTCTTAAGGAAAGCAGAAACATACTTGGAGGAAGTCCAAGCTCGTGCTGCTCAGCATGCGGACGATGTGAATGAGCGCCTGAAGTCTTATTTTGATGTAGTACGTCAGAATGCTGAGGACAAATTTAACACCCTTAAAGATTTGCTGAATGACCAAGCTCAACAAATGATGGAGAAATGGGAGAAACTCAAAGAGCAGGCTGAGCAGTTCAAAATGAATCTGTACACCCCGTTCCAGGAGAAAATGGAGGAGGTTAAAATCTGGTTTCAGCAATTCTTTAATTGAGGAGGAGCTAAAGAACATCAATAAAAGTTTTAAACCATACACCTAAAATCCAACAAGCTGGAAATTGACATTATAATCAGGTTATGCAAGAAAATAAAAAATACTTAGGCCTACCAGTGTATTTTAGTAGAACTCTAAAGGGATTTTTATTGGAGCTGTTGTGACTGTTTATTCAGTACTAAAGTTAAATGATTAAGTACTTTATGAGCCTGTTTGAACCTGTTTGTTTTGATTACACTGCTTAAATCTTGGGCCTAAGCTGTGTTATAAAACCACAATATGATACAAAGAGATAAAGCTACTATAACAAGTAATGGCGAGACCATAAAATGTTCAAATATAAGCAAGCCACTGACAAGGTTGTTGATCTTGCCAATTTGTAGTAACATAAGTAATATGTTGTAAGCAGATAGTTATCCATTTCAATTGCCAACTTTCAATAAAAGTAAGAAACAATATTGTGCAGTATTATTTTTTATATTTTCCCTTCATGATATATTTTGTATTGCCAATTACTCAAAAAATAAACCTTAGGAAATCTACGCAGGAACTTGTGTCTCATATAAACTGACATTAGGGATGTGTGTCATTACTAAATTATCTCAATTATCTTTTAATCTAGACAGTTCCATTTTGAAAATCAATACGGATATACAAGTATTCATGTTATGTGTTAATTTCTTTAAATAAATTGAAGCTTATGTTAAATAATCAAATAATGGTACAGGATAAGAATTAATTAGGAGTTAATTCATTATTTGCAAGAATGCTTCAAGGCTGCAAAAAACTGTTTAATTGAGCCAGGCATTATCCTGGCCATTATCCAGCAGTAATTGTATTTTAAATGTATGTACACCACAGTGCTGCTGAATTTTTAAATCTGATTAGTCAGAAGGTATGGAACAGCAGCTATCACAATAGTGCTGGCTGTAATTCAAATCACAGGTTTATGTGAATACACCCATGTTATTGGAAGAGAGACTTAAGTGCATAGTTGATGCGCCACAAAATCTAAGCCTAACAATAAATACATTTTTTAAAATGTGTTGTTATTAACAAAGATGACTGTTGATATGGTGAAGCTTTCTGTGAGGAGATGTTTATTTAACGTTTACCAAAAACGTTGTGTTGGGTGTCAGTATGTTTAATGGTCCAAAGGTATCAGCATGTTTAATGGTCAGTAAGTTTTCCATCAGTGGTAATCGAAAATAACTTGTATAGGAGGAATAAACCCCTCCAGGTCATACTGTTATTGGAAAATAATAAACTTCAGGGTGGTAATGTAAATCATAACAGATAACTTATCTACAACATGTGGTCAAAATGGTCAAAAAAAAGAACAACAATTTAAAAATAAAACTGATAAAACTGATTAAAATACTATGGGGCATGACTTTATAGGAATATAATCAACTTTGGGGTGTTTTATTTCCGACTTACTTGAACACTGTGTTTTTGTGTTTTGTGTGGTACAGAGTTGTTTCTGAAAATTCTCATGAAATATATATTCTCATAAAATATATTATTCAATACTAAAGAAAATGCTTTAAAATCAGAAAATAATTATTGCATGTACACAAGTACAATTGTACACACAAGTCCATACCACCAATGGTATTACTGCTGCATTTGACTTACCTTGGAAGTGTGAATTTTTAAATAACGTCATTTTCTACCTCTGTGCATTTGAGCTATAAAGTAGGGAAAAAACATTTGTCTTTTGTTAACGTTGATGAGTGATGAGTAATGTATATTTTCCTCCTTAAACAACAAACTGCATAGTCATTGTCTTAGATTTAACAAACATCAATATGTCAGATTGATTGATCTAAAACAAATACTTGTATATACAGTATAACTCGTGTAAAGGTAAGAAGTGCTACTTTGTTTAATTATGATGCTGTGCGCAGCCATGCTGATTTGACGTCACTCCGTGAACTCAGAGGAATTCATAGTTGAAAACACTACCCCAAGTTCCTGAGTAGGAATTTCGAATTGAAGGGAGTTTTCTTTGCCTTTCCCTGGTCAGAGGTCTGGAATTCAAATTACAACCTCTAGCCAAATGCAGCATATGCTACATTATATGGCCAAAAGTTTGTGGACACCCGACAATCACACCCATATGTGGTTCTTCCCTAAACGGTTGTCAGAAAGTTGATGTTATTCATATTCCATATTCATACTCCCAACAGTTTTCCAGTACCTTTTTAACTTGATGACTTTCAGGGGTGGAGGGTGGGGGGGTTTAACCCTATCGATCTGTACGTGTGTGCTACTGGCAGTTGTCTGTCTGGGTGTGTCCTTCCTTCCTGGGGAGGTGTGTATTGTCGGGGGTGTCCCCCACCAAATGTGTTTATGTTAATGAGATTGTTGTGAAACACAGTATTAATCCACACACAATGTATACATTTTTGTGGTATAAGTGAATATTTGTTTCTGAAATTACTTTTGTGGTATTGTTTTATTCCGAAGCATACCACCGTTACCAGTGTAACCTGGTGGATACACAGAAAGCACTTAAAATGATAAAAAGGTATAAAACAGTCATTAAAAAAATAAAATACACTTCCTTTTGTCGATTCTGCATAATCTGGGAATTCAGTGTGTCAATATATTGATATATGATTACAAATTTTAATGTCAGGTAATTAATTACAGAATAGTGCGATTAATTCGTTAAACATTTTTAATCAATTCACAGCCCTAAACCCATAGTGAAATGTTTACAAAATGTGTCCAATAACAGACAGTAGGCTATTTCATTTGTTGCTTGTTATATAAATCAAGTCTTTAGATCATCCTGGTAATCACACACAGTATTAAGAATGAAGGGTGTGTAAACTTTTGAACTGGCTAATTGTTTTTTATACATTCAGCTATTATCTTGCCTTGTTATTATTAAGATTTTACAGATTCTGCAAAGGATATGTCAACTTTGAGCACAACTGTATACGCACACACACACATACATATATATATATATATATATATATATATACATTATATATATATATATATATATATATATATATATATATATATATATATATATATATATATATATATATATTTGGCCTACTTGCTTCCACATAATAACTACCACTCAAGATAAATGGGACTGAAGGTGGCCTATTGCCTGAATGTCCTCCTCAAATTTTATTTTGACCTTTGGACGAAATGGGCAAAGAAATTTTGTGCACTTGAAGCACTGATATGCCTCAAGAGTGTCAAACACTTCACTGACATGTGAACCTGAAATACATTAGTGTTTGCAATTGGTTTTACTGACTGTTGTGAGTAATAACTGAATGAAGATCATACTAATGTGTTTTCGTAAATAAACCAAATGTTTTAAATTGACAACGGGGATTATGTGGAAAGTAAAAATGGACAGCTATAATGAAAACATAAGAGCAGGTTTTAAAAGAATGACAATTACAGGTGTAATCATTTTGGAATTTTGTACTAAAATGTACCTCATACTAGTAAAAATTGTACCAAAGTTATAAAAAAATAATAATTCAGAAATCGATTTGCATTTACATTCCATATATTCCAAAAACGTTGCCACAAGACATTACCTGCTTATGGTCTGTAGTGTCCATAACCTGAAAAGCCTGGAGAGATTGTAGAAACTGACTGCAGAAACATTTTACAAAAATAAAAAGATCTTGGAAATACATAGCAGATTGTAATTTGTATGTGCTGCTGGGAACACTATAACCTTCTAAATTAACAGTTTATATACATATATATACACACACAACTTTTATGATGTAAATTAGACCGAAGGGTGCGTCTCGTTATCCATGACATTGTTAAATCTCCGGCTCTCACAGTCACTGAACAGAGCAGACGCAGAGAGGTGTGAGTGCAGCGGGAAAGCAAGAAGGACAGTACTAACGACATTTGGAAGGTCGCTAAGATTTGTCCAAAACGTCGCTAGATTTGTCGCTAGGCGCTCCCCCCCCCCAAAAAAAAAAGTCGCTAAAGGGGTCTGAAAAGTCACTAAGTTGGCAAAACTGGTCTGCACTGACAGCTAGATAAAAGGCAGGCTAAGCTCAGCATCTCCCCAGCAAAAAGAAAATACAGAGGGAGAGGGAACGCAGGGTTTTTCATTTATGCACATTCTATTTGAAAAGCAATAAAATACACCGAGTACCCAAATGATGCCCTGTCTGTGTTTTTTTTTTTCTTTCTTGAAAACAATTCACTCCCCCCTTCCGATCTCACCGTGCCCCCCTGGTTGAGAACCAATGGTTTATACCTAACTCGTGCCTGACCTCACTAACGCTCAGTAGGCTGAATGAACACAAACCCCACAGCCAAAAACTAGTGGAGCACCTTCCCAGAAGAGTGGAGCTTATCATAACAGCAAAGGGGAATACATCTGGAATGGGATGTTCAACAAGCACATGATTGTAATAGTCAAGCGTCCAAACACTTCTGGCGATATAGTCCACATTCGACTAAAAGTCGTAATTCCTGACAAAAAAACGCTCCCTCGACTCAGGCAAGTGACGTCAAATCAATATGGCTGCTCACAGCATGAACCGTAAACAAGGTAGCACCTTTTACCTTTACCTTTGACGGAGGTCGACGTTACGTCATTCCGACATCTCGTTTCTGAGGTAAGCCGAATGAGGCATTTACTCGCAAAGAAAATCAGTGATATCACCCACCGTAACCTGAGGTGGCGTCGTGTCATGAATACGCGGTTTACTCTTCACTTCCGGTTTTGGCGGATGTTGTGCTTGGGAGACACGCCGCCACGGGGGGAAAAAAATCATTTGCCACTATGAAAAAAAAAAACATTGTTCCTGTTTAATATCGGACGTTTTGACGATTGTTATGGCTCGTGACTCGAGAAAAAGCTGAGGTGAGTACATCTGAGAGGAGTTTGTGCAGCTCGGTTCCTACATGGGTGCAGAAAAGTTAGCTGAATAATTGGATAACTAACCTGCGTTTTCTGTGAGTTTAAGTAAAGTAGCATGTGTACAAAGGTCCTGTCGGTTTAGTATAATGTGTTCACTGTGTATTCATGCGTGCAGTTTGATCACAGGACGTTGAGAAATAACGTTGCAAGATTGCCTTAGATAAAGTTTACTGTTCTGTAAAGTACTTTAATTTAAGTGACTGTAGTGTTTATGTTATAAAAAGCTAGCAAACTAAATCCACTAGGGAAAAAGGGTTAATGGGTACTGTACTGTAGTTACCAGAGGTGGGACCAATTCATTGGTTTGCAAGTCTCAAGTATGTCTCAAGTCTTGGCATAAGCCAGGATTGGCAAGTCAAGTCACAAGTCAAGACTGGAAAGACACAAGTCAAGTCACAAGTCAAGACTGGAAAGACACAAGTCAAGTCACAAGTCAAGACTGGAAAGACACAAGTCAAGTCACAAGTCAAGACTGAAAAGACATAAGTCAGGTCCAAGTCAATACACGGCATTTTTCCACTGCATGGTACGGCTCGACTTGATTCAAGACGTAACTGATAAGTCACAAGTCAAGACACGCAATCACAAGTCAAGACTGCTAAGTCCAAGTCAAATTCCAAGTCCTTAACTTTTACTTTTGAGTCCTAAACTAGTTGTATTGTGTTCTTTACCAAATTTAAGGCCAGAGTAATAATCAGTATAGTAAATATTATGCGAAAGTCATGCAAGTAAATAGTAAATATATGCAAAAAGCATGCAGTTTTTTAATTGGTGTTCTTCATTTTCTAGACAAACTTTTAACTCAATGCAAATGTAGTATTGGGATTTGAGAGACATAACTATGACTATATGAGTATTTTCACTAAGGGACCTATTAAGGGATTACCTATGTGTAAATTCAGAAACTGAACAAAATGTAAAATTGTAGGGCTGTCCCTATCGATTATTTTGATAATTGATTAGTGGATCGTTTCCTCCGGTTAATAATCGAGCAGTTATTATATGTTGCCTTAAGACCTAATTGTACAAGCAGTTAACATTTGTTTTTTCCTACATAAATGCGACATATAAGCGCTTTATAAATATATTCTGTTTTCTCCAAAAATTCTGAATTTTAATGAAAAATTAATTCCCAGCAATTGCTGCTTATTTATTTATTTTTTTGCAATGCATGACTTTCCTCAAAAGAAAGAAAAGCAGTATAAAAAAAGACAAGGAAGAGAATTCTTAATCTCAGTTTAAAATAATTTTTTAAAAACTTTACTAAATAATTAGACCGATGTGTTGTAGCTAAGTTAAGTTTATATAATCTATTAATGACAACAAAATGTAGGTCTTAGTGTTGCAATGTTATTAAAATGTTTGTATTTTCATAATAATAACATATTTGTTTAATTGTTTGAGGTGGCTGGAGTATCAAAAATAGTTACTTAATAAAAGTACCATTACTAAGAAATAAATACACAAGTAAAAAATAAAAGTTCTCAAAAAAAAAGTTCTCGGGATTGTTGGAAAGCCAAATTTGCTGGCTGTGCATTATCACCATCTTCTGGAGCATAATTTGCCAAATATTCAATTATGTGTAATTTTCATCAAGGGTTTTTTTTTGTTATAATTGAGTAGTCTGTTATAATCGAGTATTTGTGAAAGCCCTTTATTGTTGCTTCTACCTCTAAAATTATTTAACCTCAGGCTCTACAAGCCACTATCTTTGTCAGCATGGCTACCACAAAATTGCCTTTGTCTTCGATGAACGGAGGTCTCATTGAACTTTGTCGCTGTCTGACTGCTTGAATGTGGAAATGAATATTGATGCAGATTTGCTGAAAATTACATACTTTTAAATGTATAATATTTAATCTTTATCGTTGAGAATGTATCAAGTCTTTCCAAGTCAAAGGGCTTGAGTCCAAGTGAAGTCACATGTCACTAATGTCAAAGCCTTCTTATGTCGAGCTTCTTGTATCTACATGGAATTATGTGTTAAATAAATCCTCCAATATGCTGTGGAAATGAAATCCGTTTATAGAGGAAATAAATAAATGCAGCACAATTTGGAATCAACTGTGCGAATTCTGATAACAGTCTAGAAGAATAAAGGCAAATCAGCCAGTGAGCTGATATTGAGACACTTTTTTGTTGTTATTAAAATTTGTGTAAGGCATATTATAATATTATCAGGAGCCTATTTTTCCTGCTTTTTAAAAAAAAAAAAAAAAAAAATTATTATATATTTTATTTTTTATATAAACACACACCCCCACACTGTTTTCTCCCCAATTAGGTCACCTGTCAGTTTCCACCCACTAACTAATTCTCCCCATCGCATGAAACCACCACCTGGGGAGGGTGAGGGATAGCAGGCTTTTTCCGAGACACGTGAAGCCACTCATATTTTCAAACTGCTGCTCATGTAGCATCACAATGTAATTAACTTAAAGGAAAGTGCTGTTTGCCTTGTTTTTCATACATGAGCTCATGTGCGTCTTTTCCACCACAGGAACTTTCCCCAGGAACTAGGGACTTTTGGAGGTAGTCTGTCTGTTTCCACCACAGGGACTAGAGTCTAAATTAAGGTCCGGGTAAAATATTTAGCCCTTGCAAAGTCCCTACTTGGGAGGTGGTACTATTTTAAAAAGCCAGGAACTTTGGGGGGTGAGACTTAGGCACTGAACATGTTAATTGGTTGAGTGCACATAATTTTATTTCAACCACCATTTTTAAAAGTCTGTTGTGGTGCATAAAGTAACAGTTGTTTATTGCGATTCAACATAATGGAGTTTCTTTAAAAATACGACCGATGGACCGACGACGAGGGTCAGGCCTTAATAAGTATTTATGCAGAGGACGAAATAGAGCAGGAATTGGAACAGGCGACCTGCAAACAAAAAGTATACTTAAAAATATCAAGTCGATTAAGCGAGCTGGGCATTGTTCACACAGGAAAACAGTGCAGAGAGAAGCTTGTGTGCGTGCACGCATTCATCTCCGCAATAGCTGTTAAAATCTGTTTGCTTACGTCTAGCATTACGAGCTTGAATCTCCTCCATGCTTGTTGTTGTGCAGTGTCGTTATCCGGTTCCAGAAAATAGACTGTCCTTTTTTTAAAACATGAACCTTTTATCCAAAGATTTTAAAAAGTTTTCATTCTGTGACTGGGAATCGAACCTGGACCGCAGCAGTGAGAGCACTGAATACTAATCCCTAGACCACCAGTTTAGTTGTAGCAAACTCTTTTGTCACTGTTCAAAGGTTTGTGTTCCAATCATGTTTTTATGAGCTGAGCAAACATTTTACATTATTACATAATTAAAATCATCTTATTTTGTGTCAGTAATTAGTTTGATTGTAGCATACTTCAAGGCTTCATATCCTCGCCAAGGGTTTGTCGCGTGCAGTCATACGTCACCAGACTAATTTGCCTAATCTTCACAGTACTTTAGACCGCTATGGAAATGCAGACAGCAAAGGTCTGGAGGAACCAAATGGTCCCTTGAAAAAAAGGTCCTGGGATTAATTGTTCCGGGTCATTTCAGTGGAAAAGCGGCTATAGACACCCATGATTGCTTCTAATGATTGACAAGAGAGAGAGAGTGAGAGTTAGTGAGAGAGAGAGAGAGAGAGAGAGAGAGAGAGAGAGGGAGAGTGAGAGAGTCTTGCTCTCTAGATTCTTGGCAGTGGATGGCGATAGCCACTAGACAGCATTATTATTATTATCTGTGTGTATTTTCATCTTGCTTTTCAAGCAGTGTTTTACTCTGTATTTTATCTTATCTTATGGTGGAGTAACCTACTCGTTTTATATCATCTTGTAGTTTGATTAATGCTTTTATTCTGTTTTTTTGTCATGCAGATGGAAAAAAGAGTTAACCCTATCCCTTTACCTACCAGAGTGTTAAAAAATATGGATGGTAAATTCCCATCATGGACTGCCAGTGGTGAGCATAGCCCTGGAGTACCAGATAATACACAGTGGGGATGCCAATCATTGGGTAATACTAATGATGTTTCCTCTCATTGTGGAAAAGTCAGAAATGAGGGGAATTATGGGGAAAGATGGGATGGAGACTTCCATAATTATTGTCCACAATCACTACATCGCAAGGTATCTGTGAAGGATTATTATGTTAATTTCATGAATACTGAATTTGACTAGCTCTGGGTGTTGTATCTTTCTTTTAAAACCTCAAATTATGTTTTTAGGAGCCAGTTGCAAGGATGCAAAGAATTCTGCCTGAAGCTGCATCATCATCATCATCATCAACATACACACACAAGGCCTCAGAGGCCTTTTCTCCAGATTGCCAGGAAATTCCAGCCAGAACAACACCCGATCCAATAAAGTATTCCAGTCCTCCAATCTACCAGCATTCTAGTATAGAAAATGTGAGTGAAGCTCCAGAGGATTATTTGGAAAGAATAGAATCAGTGACGAGCAACATGTACAATTCTGTGAATGATCAGTTTGCTGCTGCACAACAACAGGTAAATTAATATTATACATACTCTCATTAGTCACTTTATTAGGAGCACCTGTATGGCTGCTCATTCATGTAATTATCCAATCAGCCAGTCATGTGGTGGCAGTGCAGTGCATCAAATCATACACATACAGGTCAAGTGCTTCAGTTAATTTTCACATCAAACATCAGAATGGGGAACAACGTGATCTCAGTTACTTTAACGGTGACATGGTAGTTGGTTATTGTTGCCAGACGGGCTGGTTTGAGCATTCAGAAATACTGTGATTGAGCATCCAGAAATGCTCTGATCTACTGGGATTTTCACAGACAACAGTCTCTAGAGTTTACACAGAATGGTGTGAAAACAAACACACAACATCCAGCGAGCAACAGTGCTTCAGATGGAAATGCCTTCTTGATGAGTAAGGCCAGAGGAAAAATGGCCATACTGGTTCAAGCTGACATGAAAGCTGTGATGACTCAAATAACCACTTGTTACAAACATGGTGACCAGGAAAGCATCTCTCAGCAACAGCAGACAACCACATCGGAGTCCACTAATTTCTGTTATCCAAGAACAGGAATTTAAGCCTACAGTGGGCACTAGCTCACTGAAACTGGTTAGTTGAGGACAGTGGACAGTGCCCATTTTAGCCTCAGATTCCTGTTCTTAGTTGACAGGAGTGACACCTGATTTTGTCTATTGCTGTTGTAACCCATCCATCTCAGGGTTTGAAGTGCTGTGTGTTCTGAGATGCTTTTCTGCTCACCACAGTTGTAACAAGTGGCTATTTGAGTTACAGAAGCCTTTCTGTTGCTTCACGTGAACACTAACAGAAGATTGGCTGATTGGATAATTGCCTGCTTGTGCAGAGGTCCAGCTGTTCCCGGTAAAATGGCTAGAGAGTGTATTCCTCAATAAAAGACAACTGGCTTTATTTACAATCCAATTTGTTTTTCACATCAGGACCTGAAAAGAGACACCCCTTCCAGCTGGACATCTGTGATCAAAGAGGCTTTAGAGATGAGTAACGGGATGGAGTTGGAGCAGGATCGATTATCAGACATGTGTGGAACCCCACTGATTTATGATCCTCCAACTGAGTCAAGAGCTGTGGAATTTGTAAAGAGCCATTGTGATCCTGTAGATAATGAGTCAAATGTCCAAGAAAGAAGAGAAGTGACTAAAGCACAAGAGCCAACTGTTATTATTTTATCAGATGACACTAAGAGGTCTCCCTTTAAACCAAATCAAGATTTCCAACAGAGGGTGGGTTTGTGTCTTTTTGTATATTTAAAAACAACAACAACTGTGAAATAAGTTACATGTATAGCTATAGCTAATAGTATTCATTTAACAGTGTAATCTAATTCAGCTTGCAAAAAAATGCTGTCCTTTTTTTCTTTTGCAGACAGTTATCCAATACTCCGATCCCCTAATTGATGGCTCATCGGTGAATGACCACATACTCGGTGAGACCAGTTGCAGGATACTTAAGCGGTGCTCATCAGTGGGATTTTATGATGCCACTGAGGTTTGCTCTCTAGCACAGAGTAAAACTACAAAGGAGACAGAGGTTTCATATTTTACCAAAAGACCCTGTTTGTCAGATGAGTTAGATCCAGTCAGATCTAACATGCACGAGCAGTTTACAAATTTAAATGAACACACTCACTGTGCATCAAACAGTACTGGAAATGAAAAGGTTACATCAGTTACGAGACAAGTTCAACATAGTTCTCATAGAACATATAAAGAGCATGCACAATCTTGTAAAAATGTCAACACTGGGAAGTGTATGGATAGCCAAACTAAGAGCTGTACAAACAATAATGCAACTCTACAAAGACAATTAAGTATAGCTAGTTATCATTTGAAGTTTGAGACTATCTCTGCTGAACCAAGTTCTGTATATTCAACTACCGCTGACAGTAAACAAGACGCCCTTGAACATAACCTTCAAAAAGAGAATGCTCCAACTCCGACACTCAACGCTATGGAGGATTTTCAAGCACCAATGGAAATATCAAGGACGTGGATAGAGAGTGATGAGTCTAATATACCATCCAAAAAAGAGGACTCCATTAACAAATCAAATGCTAAATGCACACCACAAGAGCCAGACGTCTTAACCATTGCTGCTCAAAGTTCTTGCAAAGTGGTGAGAAAAAAAGAAAATGGAGGGGCACATATTTTGGATGACACACCTACCTGTAGTCAAAGTCACTCTTCATGTGAGCTCTCATCATCAGATACAAATAATACCTCACTGATGATAAATAACACTGACAAGGAGACAGATAGTGGCCAAATCATTACTCAGAATATTAGGAATGTTGGAGCAGTTGGTGATGATACTACTGCTCATTATATTTCCCAGGGACAGTCTTTGACTGTTAGCACAAACCCTGAGACAGGAGTGAGCAGGGTTTTCAGCTTAGAGAATATAAGTAAAGAGAGAAAGTCTGAAGTAAACATTGGGAATCCACAAACATCCACTGATTTCCTTGAGAAAGAAACAGCCGAAGTAGAACCATACAAAAACCATTCCACTCTCTTCGTGAAGCATGAATTTAAAATTGATCCCAATTGTAAGTCTTCCTGTGTTGATCTCAGTACTCCTGTTAAAATGAAAAAAAGAGTTGGGTGCTCCTTTAAAAAAAGAAAGCTACTGACAATGGCCAAAGTGTTTTCAACAATTCAGGAACCTTCCAAAAACATAACTGCTCACTCTGGGAAATTTTCTAGAGATTTGAAAAAGATCAAAAGTAAGGCAGAAAAAATACAATCACCACCCATGAACAGAAGAAAATCACACTGTACTGCCATCACTGCCACAAAACTTTTACAGAACAGTCATGCAGAAACTAAAGAGCATAGATGTAGGAAAAGCTGGAAAGTCAAACATCCAGCTTTAGTTACTGACTATGGACAGAATCAATGTGTGAAGTCAAGTAAAATGTCCACACACCACATTGGCCAGGTGTTCAAGGTGTCTTCAGGTCCACAACCAAATAATTTTCAGAAGGGGTCAAGCAAACCTGACAGATTAATGGGTTGTTTTGAAGAACAATTAAACACTGAAATACATAATGAGAAGCATGACAATGCAAATGATTTCCATTCAAATACACTACTGAAAACACCTTCCGAGTCACAAAACAAAGATGCAAATGTGACAGAAAGCAGAAAACAAACATTATCGGATAAAAGGAACAAAGAGAAAGCTCATAGCCCTCAGCTAAATGGTGATGCAGGTTTTGAGTTGTCTCTGCAGTCTACTATTAATAGTACAGGATTCCATTCCTGCATTACCAATGCATTTTACAAAAAGGTAAAGGACGAAAGGTCAAGAAATCCCTTAATGGGTGTAAGTGCGAAGGCATCTGATCAACATCCAGGGGAATTATCAGAAAAGGATGTTGGCGATAAAAATTCTCTATGTGACTCAAATGCAATTTCACTTAAACATTCCCCAATTCAGAAAGTAGACAGATTTACACAGAATTGTGATGAGGACTATGTGACCACACTAAATAAGGGGACACATAAAGTAGCTGATGCTGTTAAGAGTACAAAAATAGCAACGAAATATATCAATTGTAAGTACTGTCGTCGATCCTTCCGTCATATCTCTGCATATACCGTTCATCAGCGTATTCATACAGCTGAAAAACCTTACAGGTGTGAATTCTGTGGCAAGAACTTTGCTCAGCTGTCCAAACTCAAATCCCACAGAAATGTCCATGTCCAGTCTGTGTCTTTGCCGTGCCCATGCTGCAGAAAAAAATTCTCGGAAAAAAGGGATTTGATAGCTCATTTTACAACCCACGTAAAGGGCTCCAAGCAAAATAATGAACCAGCCCAACAAGAACACAAATCTGATGCCCCAGTAAGGGACCCAACAAGTAGCAAGAGCATAATTTGCAACTTTTATAACAACAAATTTCCCAGCGGATATATGCAGAAAATTCATAAACAAGACCGGGAAAATCTTACGTCATGCAAGACCTGTGGAAAAGAATTTTGGACATCTTCACAGCTAGTAGTCCATGAGAGGACCCACTGGCCAGTTAAACCTTATGCCTGCTCCATTTGCGCCAAAAGTTTTAATCAGATCAAATCTCTGAAAAAGCATTCTCAAAAGCACACAGGGGAAAGCCCTTTCTCCTGTTCTCACTGTGGTTGTGCATTCTGTGATCTTCCTGCACTGCGGCTGCATCAAATATCCAAACTATGCAATCGGAAACAGAGTTTAAATGGAGAGAATTGCTATACTGAGGGCTTTCTAGTCACTCATGGAGTCGATGGTCAAGTAAATACACCAATGTTCTTCAAGTGCCATATATGCAAACAGCTCTATCAGAAGTGGTGTCAGTATACTCTTCACCTTCAAACCCACGCAAAGGGTACGTCCTATCTTTGCTCTGCTTGTGGGCAGAGCTATGAAAAGGATTCTGAAGTCAATGTTCATTGTAGGGAATGTTGTCAGACAAGTGGGGAGGAGGTGGCTTGTGGTTCCTCACTTTCTGAGATCTTGCATAATGGCCCCAGAAAATGCACTTACTTGAAGGATAGTTCATCAACTGACCTGTATTCTATAGAGACTTCCAAAAGCAGTTCTCTGTCTAATTCTAGCCAGTTTCACAAGAATTCCCAAATTTGGAGTAATCTGCAGACAGAACACCTTATGCCTGAGTCCTCTCAGTTTGTAAAGGCTTCACATTTGCCTGAAACTGTGCATCTGTCTAATGACGATCAGCTAACCCCATCACCCACACCTTCTGTTATGACTCGTGCGTCCTTGAACGAGTCCTTGGAATGTGTTGAAATATCACCAAGTCTCTGGAGATTTAAGTGCCCACGTTGTGGTCAGAGGTACAAGCGATACAGAACTCTGTGCCTTCACATGCAGACGCATGCCCCTGCTTTTAGATACGTTTGTGGATGTTGTGGCCACTCCTTTGAAAGGTGGAACAAACTGTGGTTGCACCAGCGGATTCATCATCGGAAAGGCCGTTGCTATACTTGTTCACAGTGCAACGTCCAATTTCACTTCTTTAGTTCATATAAAATGCACCTGCTGAACCATGCTGAGGAAAGACCCTACGCTTGTCCCCTTTGCCCCCAAACATTTGTCCATGAAGAAGGCTTGCGTATTCACCAGTGCAATTTTCACCAACCAGCAAAAAAATTGCAGTGTGATGTTTGTGACAAGCGCTTCAGTAATTTGGCTAATTTGGTTAAGCACAGTCTCCTTCACAATGGTGCCATTTCTCACCAGTGCCTTCCATGCAATCTCTCCTTCGCAAATAACAAGGGCCTACAGGAACATTTGAATATTCATCATAATTCTGCCAGCCTCCTCCCTTGCATCCCATCTGAGCCTTTAACATTTCTACACAAATGCAGTAGATGTAAGAGCAGCTTCTCAACTGGGGATCTACTCTATGCTCATCAGATATGTCATGCCAGAGATTTAAAGTGTCAAATGCGCTATACCCAAAGCATTGAAACTACCTCAGTTGGCCCTGGAAGCACACGGTCTTCTTTTAGCAGGTCTCTGCTATCAACTCTCGACCTTGATGCCATTCCAAAGGAGAGCCTTTTTAAATACCCCCACCCAGATAAGCTCTATGTGCCACCTCGCCTTTTAAGAATGTCAAAAAGTATCCCAATCATTAATCTAGATTCAGGTGATGAGGAGCCACATGAAGCCAGTGTTTCTCCAAACAATAGAACTGGACCTTCTGGACAAAAAATTCTAGAGAGTTCTCATGAATATTCTGAAACTGAGTTGGTGCGGCAACCTCAGGCTTTGGAAAGCCAAAAATCTATTCAGTCTCAGAATCACGAAGCGGTTCCAGTGTTGGATACAGTAACCGATAAGCTCCAGGACAAAGCTCATCATGATATTCCGACCAAGACAGTTGAGTTTGTTGAAACGAGTGTATTCTTGGAAGGACCAACCACCACTGTGAACGCTGCTGAAAATGAAATACAGGACGAGATCTTTGAATGTGCAGACTGCTCTGAAAAATTAGGCAGTCTTATAGGATTATACGAACACTACTTTCTACATGCATTAGGGAATACACGCCGTTACACATTTCTCTGAAAGAGGACTCTTCCATTAACTTTAATGAAGAATTGGAGCAAGCATATTGGACAGACTCAAAATAAGCTTCTGTATATATATATTTTTTAAATAGTTGCAGTATTATGAAGAAAAAAAAAACAAAGAATGTGAATGTTAATAGGATGTTACACAGGTGTTCCACACACCAAGAAAGTCATGTAATTTTGCAAAAGGCTGTTTTATTTTTTTTACTCATCAGACACAGTACAGTTACAGATACAAGTTGTTTCCCCTTGCTGCTCCTGTACCTTATTTTCATAAGGTCACAACTTCAACAGCCCGAATTTGTGCCTTCTCATGTGTTAACCTTTGTTGTTTCATTTATGGGTATCTGTCATAAAGTGATCAGATTGTTTACAAACTGGTGTACATCTTGTCATCCTGTTTGCCAGAACTGTTATTCTCTACAGGGATATGTAGACCTGCACTGGAAATATTATTAGAAAAAAATGCTATCTTGTATTTGGTAGTTTTTTTTATGCATTATATGGTTGAATACTGTATCAGTAAAAAGTGACCATGTCTGTTTGTTTAAAGATACATGAATGGAAGCTAATTGGTTCATTTATGGTAAATACATTTCATGAGCATTTTGTTGAAAATCCTTTAAAGTAGAGTCTTTTGCAGTGAACCTTTTAAAAACGTTTAATAAAACTACTTAAAGTAAGCACTGTGTGGCTCTGTTAAATCAACAGGAAAGAAAAACCGGCAGGCCTTAACAGTGTGCACCCATTCTAAGATCATGGCACCACTGGAAATGTATTTTGCCCGATGAGTTGGTAAATGCATAAGAAAAACTGGACAATTAATTCATTTTAAAACACAATTAGGGGGTAAAGCAAAAATAAACAATGGGGAACATATGCAGTATTCTTAAACAAACTTGTTTTAATGGAAACTGAAAAGAACATGGAGAGCAAGCAACCACAAGAGAGAAAAACATAATATGCAAGCTGTGTGAAATTGAGGTACTGGCTTTGCCAATGAAAATCTTAGCAAATTAGTACGCATCCAATGCTTCAAAATGTCACATTACCCATAATCAATCATTCATACATATGTGACTACAGAATCTTGTAATATATATATGTATATATACATATATGTATTTCACTGCCTGTTTTTGTAGTGAGGATTTTTTTCCCCCCCATTTTATTTTATTTTTTTGTCAAAGGACTTGTCTATCTGGTTATGATATTTTCTACAGCAATCATTTCTTCTTCTCCTCATCCTTTTTGCCATCTGGCTTGGGTCCACTCTGAGAAGCTAAGGAGCCCATGGCGTTACGGATGGCCTCGTTGTTGGGGTCCACACCAGGCAGATTCTCTAGTACACTTTGGAGGAATTCTGGATCCTGCATTACATCGTAGTCATCCTCCTCCTGTTGGTAATGAGAAAATATTTTATGAATAATGACAACAGACAGAGATTCACCACCCGTGCAAATTTTACCTTTTTTTTTTTAGTTATTAATTCCAATTTGCAGATTGATGTCAAGCAAGAAAAACAAACACGTAGGACTGAGTGAGTCATCATAAGCAAATATACAGAGATTTGATGAGACATGACAAACATTTCATTGCCAATATTCCAACAAAAAAAACATTCACTGGTCCCACTTTAACAGTAGTTGATACAGTCGAATAACAAGTGGTTCTTCTTGATTTTCTGCCTCCAAAGCCACTGTGAAGGCAAACGACCTCATCGTCAAAGTTAAACCAATCTTAATTTCATCTTTATTACTGATTTAAAAAAAAAAAAATCTAAACTAAATACACTATATGGCCAAACGTACGTGGACAATCACAACCAGATGTGCTTGTTCAACATCCCATTCCAGATTACTTTGCTCTCATAATAACCTCCACTCTTCCAGGAAGGCTTTCCACTAGATTGTGGGGCATGGCTGTGGGGATTTGTGCTCATTCAGCCACAATGGCATAGGTGCTGTCAAGCACTGATGCCAAAGGTGTTCAGTGGGGCTGAGTTCAAAACATATGCAAATTTGTCTTTTTATTTTGAAAAAGAAGGTATTTTGGCATATGTTCCAGCAATGTTAAAATAAGGAGCTCCTACACAAAATGCATGAAGGTTAGAATGTTTTAGTCTTCAACCAGCCCAAGAGAACCCATGTCACACCCCTCTTCATCTCCCTCCACTGGCTTCCTGTAGCCGCCCACATCAAATTCAAGGCCTTGATGCTCACCTACAAGACCTTGTCTGGAACAGCACCCTCCTACCTCAACTCTCTCCTGAAGGCTTATGTTCCCTCACACAATCTGCAATCAATCAAGTAGCTTAGTAGTACCTACTCAGCGTGGCTCAAGGTCCCTTTCAAGAACATTCAAACTAACTGTTCCTCAGTGGTGGCATGAACCTCAATCCAACCTCAATCCGGACTGCACAATCTCTCACCATCTTCAAAAAACAGCTAAAGACCCACTGCTTCCGTGAAAACCTAACCACCCCATTTAAAAAAAAAAAAAAACCTACTCTGGCACTTACACCTCTACTCTGCGCACTTTGCTTCTTCTGGAACTCAATTAACGGATCTTGTATGGTAGCACTACTTGTATTGTTTTCTGCCTGATATATCGCTTTGGATAAAAGTGTCTGCTAAATGAATAAATGTAAATGTAGAAGGCCTGATACAGTCATTTAAATATAATTTTTTTTGGTATTTTCCATCTCATCCCTCTGTAGTTTCTGCAGTCTGTAGTTTCTGTGTGTGCTCTAGAAAAGAAATGACCGCATTTAGACCAGCTGTCATGATGCCAGAGGAAATGAGCTTTCCAATGAAACCAAACGTTATTTCTTTTTGTGCCACACCAGACTCCTTGAAACCAAATGGTTTCCAAACGGCTGAAATGGTTTTATCTTGTCGACCAAAGGCTCTCTTTCCGTCACCTTAGCTCGAGCTGAACTAAAAATGCCACAGCCTGGCAGGGAGCGAGTTTGGCCTTTTAGGGATAGGTGAAAGCACACCGCTGTTAAGAAAAATGAGAATATTGTGAAACGGAATGCGACACAATAATCAATTTATCTTGATTATTTTGTTTTCATAATCATCGGAGGCCATAATCGAAATTGAAAGTTCGATTAATTGTACAGCCCTAACTGGTACTGCACCACACACACTCGTAGCTTTTTAAAAGACCGCAGAATACACACGCAACAATCTTGTATACAGTAGTCTTTGGGTGGCTTTACCTTTGCTGATTCAGCGGTGTCCATTGGAGCTCCTGTGTCCATTGACTCACCAAATTCTGTAAAGCAATCAAATTAAGCACCCTGTATTAGAGGTAGATGGCAGAATTATGCTGAGATGCTTGGTTCCCTGCAGAGGGGGCAGTCCATAAAATGAGCTTAACGTACTGAGCAAATTTTTTTTTAAACCAACATACGCGTATCGGACAAAACTTCCCTAGACAAGCCACATGGTTCCACCAGGCCAAAACAAGGTTCCTTCACAGCACTGTTTAGCAAATGGCTGCCAAACTAGTGCATCTATTATACTGTATTATGTATTGTGTAGCCCGACAACCTTTAACATTAGGATAATTATTCATTAATTTTTTTAAACAAAGCAGCCTACAGAATTTCTTGGTCAAAGGACCATCTCTACCATTTACAAACTGCATCAAGTCACATATGAAGGTGATGAGGGGCACTCATTCCACCAAGAGACCAAGAGATCAATACAGAATATAGCATTACTTCAATTACCACTTTATTATTAGCCATTTCCCTTATGTGCTATAGACATATCCGGTACAGTAATGTGTAAATTACATTTCAAACTACTTGTTGCAGTAAAGTGTGAACTGAGAGTTATAATGTATTGCTACTTCACCGTTGCCTCATGTGGTCTTAATTGCACGTACACTCACCAGTCACTTTAATAAGAACACCTGCACACCTGCTCATTCGCACAATTATCCAATCAACCAATTATATGGCAGCAGCACAATGGTACAGGTACAGGTCAAGAGTTTAACATCAAACATTAGAAAAGAGAAAAAAGACCAGGCAATGTTTTTCCAATCTTCAACTGATTGGTTTCGGTTAACCTGTGCCAGCTGTAGCCTCAGATTCTTCTTATTGGCTGACAGGAGTGGAACCCGATGTGGTGGTCTTGAGGCCATCTGCCTCAAGGTTTTGTGCTTTCTGAGATGCTTTTGTGCTCACCACGGTTATAAAGAGTGATTATTCGAGTTACTGTAGACTCCCTGTCTGCCAAAATCAGTCTGGCTATTCTCCTCATCTGCTGCTCACTGGATGTTTTTTGCACCATTTTATGTAAACTGTTGTGCATGATAGCAGCTTCTGAAATACTTAAAACCAGCTTGTCTGGCACCAACCACCACATTCACATTTTGTCCTCATTCTGATGACTGATGTGAACATTAACTGAAGCTCTTGACCTGTATCTGCAGGAGTTTATGCACTGTGCTACTGGTACATGTTTGGCTGATTGGATAATTGTGTCATAATTATGTACAGGTGTTCATATTAAAGTGGAGCACAAGTGCATCTTTATATTTAACATGGACACGTGTCTCACATTGGCCATGTTGCTTCTGAATCAAAATTTGATTTTCTTATGCAAACAGTAGCATCTAGAGCAGTAGTTACCAACCCTGGAGATCTACCTTCCTGCAGGTTTCATCTCCAACCAAATTCTAACACACTTGCTTTAGTTCTTTATCAAGAACAATGATTATAGATGGTCAGGTGGGCACGATTATGGTTAGAGCTAAAGTCTTCAAGAAGGTACATCCAGGAACAGAGTTGATGACCACTTATATAGAGATTTATGCATACTCAGTTGGTTTTCTTTGTTCAATATTATTTCTTTGTAGAGTTTAATGCACAATTATATAGGAAAGAATACAGTTGTCCTTTTTGTTCAGTCTTTATCCGACATATTGCTGTTTCTACGATCCATTCTCATGGCTGCTTATACATCACATTCCTGGAAGTGAGCCTCTATTATTAATGCCACACTTGAAATAGTGGGAAGATGTCACAGCTGTACTTTGTTAGGAAAACACCATGAGCCAGGAGTGACCTGTCTTGCTAATTTAAGTGTGGCTAATTCAAATAAACATGGATTTTACTAGCTCACTTGGTGGAAACATCAGGTTATGTCCATAAATTAAGCCAACGAACCTCCTCCAGCCAGGGACATCTGCATGGCATAGGCAATCTGCTCCTCCTCAGTCATGCTGCTGAAGTCTGGCAGTGATGTCACACCAGTCTCAGGCTGAGACACTGACATCTTCAGGAGAGCTTCCTCCGATTCTGAGAACACAGATACCTGACTGTGTAAAGACTAACAGAACAGATGCGAAGCATTTATTCTCCTCACTGTACAAGATTTCCACCAACATTTACCAAGGTTCATTTTAAATAAGATGTTTCCCAGTAAGATATGGAAACATGTAGCGCTTTTTTGTACAATATTGTGTTAAATGTCAGACCATGAAAACATGATATGAATTTACTAAATACTACAGCGCTGATGGTATTAAATTAAGACTCAGTAAGAACACAGGCAACAAGATGTCAAATATTTCAGTGACACAAACTGCCACTACACAAACACCGCCCAAGCTTAACTTGTGGTCAGAGGTATAACTTCAGTTTCTTGATGTATCCTTACCATCAGCAGTAGGAGTGGTAATTCCTGCTTCAGCAGCTGACTGGGCAGCCGCTCTCCGAGCCTCTTCCTCCTGCCGCTGCCTCTGTTCCTCCATGGACACACGCAGAGCCTGACAGCGAGAGAGAAAACATACACGAGATGTTTAATCCCTCTGTAGTTTAAAAACTACACTAATGCACTCATTCTGTTTATACTGATTCTGCAAACTGCTATTCTGAATACGACCATATTCTGACTGTATTCCTGTGGTGTCTCTACATCAAAGAAATCTAGTTTTTCTTGTTACTAATTTGTTACTAATGCCAGAACTGCCCTTAAAATATACTTCAAACATGAAGGAAGCTATTGAAGAAAAACTATTTCAGACATTTGACCTTCATCCGGTTTGCACCGATTCCTAAATCTAATCAGTTTATCTGTTGTTAAGAATGATAACTCCATATAAATCCTACCAACGTTCAACCACTCCTTCTCGAGATATCACGTTCACGAGAATCTCAGACACGTGGACAGATGGACAACACAAAAACATACCTCCACCACATAAAGCTTTCAACACAGGCTGCATTTTTTTTTTAAATACTCTAAACTGAGCATTTTTCATTGTTCTTTAAAAGGTTCATCAGGCTTTAAAAGGTGCATTAGGTACGATTAGTCTTTTTTTTCTTCTTCCAAAATTAGTTCTCTAACAGTTAGAGAGATTCAACATTTGAATGATTTTTCTTTTTTACTCCCTGAGCTCACTCCACCATGCTCACGAAGTTCCGCCACAGAATCACAGGTGACCTGTAGAATGTCTATAAAATGATTGACAGGAGGCACAACACTAACAAGCATTTTGGACCAGAATGGACATTTTTCCAAACAGCTTTTATCAATACTTATTAATCTTTTGCCAAGGCCATGGCTTTAATCCATTGGTTTTCAAAATTTTTTTTTAATGTTCTCAAATAAGATGAGGCAAAAGATTAGAAAAATACACAGGAGATCCCAAGTCTCCACTTCTATGAAATACCACAATGCTGCTGAACTCTCAAATCTGATTGGTCAGAAGGAGTTTTTTTTTTTTTTTTTTTTTTTTTTTTTTTTTAACAGTAGTGCCAGCTGTAATTCAGATCTCTTATTTACAGTTATGCCCTCCTTCTAATACATTATTATATCTAATACATTAATCATATTATTTTAATTTATGTTACATCACCCTTCTGCTTCTATATTTTCTTTTGTCTTGTCTATTATTTCTCATCTGGAATTTTCCACCTGGGACTAATAAAGTCTTATCTTATCATTGTTTCTACACTAACAGCTTACACAGGAAGTTGTTTGGCAGATGCCCCATATACACAGATTTTTAATATTATTATTTTTGAAAATCTGTGTAATCATAGATATAGTGAAGGTTATTGTGAGGAGACGTAGCATTTTTGGAAGAAGTCTCCAGTATCAGCATCCTGTAACAGTCAGAGGTTTCAAGTTTTGAGACACGAGAAAGTCTTCAGCATGGAACACTCTATGCTTTCCACTTGCTCTGAGTTTACAGCTGTTATAACGCAAGAGATAAACTTGTTTCACGGATGTTCCAGAATGTATCTATGAACAGATTAAATAAAATGATGTTGCATAGTTAGTATTGATTAATTGCAGTACAAAAGGAATAAAACAGTTTGGGATGTGCTGTAATAAGAAAAGAACCACATCACACCAACTCGTCACTGATTATTTTCCTGTAACAGCACACCCCATCGTGCAATATATAAGGAATAACACATGACCGACCAACACTGCCTGACCAATCAGATTCAAGAATGCAACCGTGCCGTGGTATAATCCTTTTTATACAACATTTAGTCCCGGTCCACTAATTTGATTGGTTGAGCGGCATTCCAAGAGTGCACCCATTCTCACACACATACACACACACACACCAGTGGCAGCTCATGCAAGGCACCTTTGGGAGCAACTTGGGGTTCAGTGTCTTGCCAAAGGACATGTGGAGTCATGTGGGCCAGGAATCAAACTGCCAACCCGATGATTAGTGGACAACCCGCTCTACCACCTGAGCCATAGCCAGCCAAATGTCCTTGAAGTGTCTTTGGACAAGACACTGAACCACAAGTTGCTCCCGATGGTAGGCTATCGCCTTGCATGGCAGCTCTTCTGCCATTAGGGTGTGAGAGTGTGTGTGTCTGAATGGGTGCATGAGAAACAGTGCAAAGCATTTTGTAGAACCACTAAGGTTAAAAGGTGCTATATAAATGCAGCCCATTCACCATTTACTATAGTAGAGTTAGTGACATCATCAGCAGACATGGCAAATGATACTTTTGAGGAATAATAATAATAAAATAACTTAAGATTAAAATATGAACGCTTGTCAGATGAAGTAAAAAGGAAGAAGGGACACCAATTTCACCCGAAGCACCGTTAACAGGAATGTGCGAATCAGTGCGATATTGCTTAAGTAAAATGATGTCGATTCCTCTGTACATGTATACTTTCATTAAGTCCTCATCAAAGGGGGCTAAGACGTGAGGAAGGGGAGCAGGAAAGGAAACAATAAAGCACAATTGAAGAAATCAGAAGCATCTGCTATCTTTACTTTCGACCCATTATGTGGACGACGGTGGACAAAAACAGGCTCCAAATCTGAAAGCTGTTTGCACTTTAACGCCATCTTACCAAGGCGAGCTCGGGGTCAGCGCTGGGATCCACCCCAAACTCAAAGTCGCTGGCTCCCAGACCCATCATGGTTCCACCCTCACCGGCCAGGATAGGAGAGGAGAGCAGAGCATCTGCCAAGCTGGGACCGGGAGGGACTGTGACCAGGTGAGAGCCCGTTCCTTCCTTTCCATTCAGAGTGTTTACAAACGCAGTCAACTTCTCAGTGTTCACCTCCTACAGGATAAAAGACGATGTCCAGCATATCCACACCCAGACAAACCAAAAGGTCCAAAACTAATTCCCTCACTCATTTCTGCTCACATGGGCGAGCGGATGGTTTTGAGCAGACAGAGTTACTAGAGAAGCATGTAGCATGCACTGATTTAGCAATTACCACAGCAAACTTCTATTTTATAGAAAGATGTGCTTTTACATTGTACATAACTAGTTCTTATAATTAAATCAAAAGGACCAGAGTCAGTCACCTCCTCTCCAAAATTAATCACATCCACATTGACCTTCTCTTTCTTCAGACGCTTTGCCAGTTTCACCAGCTGTGAAAAAGAAATCGTTACAACTTAAAGAAGACAATGCCACTTACCAACAGTTTCACCAACACATCAAATCAAAGGTCTGAATACTCATGAGACACACAGCATCTTACATCTTTCTCATTGTCCTCTACTGGGCTGCCCACAAAAGCGATGATCCTCATCTTGTGGTTCTTCCCCTGTCTGTGCTTCAGTGCCAACTAAAAAGACGTAAACATGAATAAAACAATAATGTGTGAGCACATGTGAACAGCACACATATGTAGGGCTGTGCCGGTGGCAGTTTTTTTAACTGCATAAATATAAAAAAAATTCAACGAGGCTTTATTTTAGCACGTCCGTCAGTGAAACAGCCTTGTTGTGTCGTATTGTTGGAATGAGAAACAGCCCAAGGGCGCTGTGGGATATGGTATTGTGATTGACTCACAGAGGAGAGAAGAAGTGAAACACTTATGTTTCTCTGAGGAATACTTTATTTCATTTACAAGCGTAGTATACCACAAGCCTATAAAACTTTGAAAGAAATACCAGCAGGACAGTAACGTCAATAATACGTTAAAAATCGGAATATTAAATAAAATAAAAAACACGGCTAGATGACATGCCTGGAGATGGATCTTGAGATTTGTAGGCTAGTATTTGCCCGTTTAACACTTATTTTTCCCCCCACGAAGCCGACATATGGCTTCATCTAAATTTATTGGTTCAACTCGAATCCAAAATGTTCCCAGATTCATCCCAGATGATTTGTGTATTAACATAAATGTATTAACATACATTATTATTACACTTGTATACAAAACGGTATACTTGTCATAGTGCCCACTCAAGCAGAAACATTAACGTGGCGTGTGTACGGTGGCCACAGTCATAGCCCTAAAAACACACACACACACGAGTTCATCTGTCAACGAAGACCGAAGTTTCCATTTCCGCCTCCATTATTGAGAACACAAAATGGAACTCGACTTCTGCGTGAATTGGATTAAAGTGAGGAAGACTTGCGCAGCATCGGCCTCACTCTCACTTCTCGGTGACCATAATGATCCAGTGGCAAGACTGAGTCAAGACAACTGAAGATGGCGCAGTGATACTTACACTACGGACACTTTGGAAACGTCAATCCGCCTACCATGCATGTCTTTGGACAGGGCCACGGTGGGAATTGAACCCCCAACCCTGGAGGTGTGAGGCGAACGTGCTAACCACTAAGCCACCGTGCGCCTACACACACACAAACGTGTAGAAATTAGTGTGTAGAGCTACAGAAATGGACTCACATGGGCTACCCTGATGCCAGTACAAAAGCTGATCTTGCCGCGGGGCTGAACGGCATGCAGTTTGGAGAGGATGCGCCCGGTGTCTGGTGTTAGAGTAGTCAGGACTTCACAGTTACTGCAAACACAAAAACACACACAATCAACCACTAGAGCACAACTTAAAGCTGCCACAATATTACATACTTGTAGCTACACTCATCAGAGTTTTATTTGCACACCTGACAAATAATCCGTGCTCAGGATGTTACACATCCCCTACATCGTCCATCACAGGAAACCGTTGGATATTATTAGGGGTTTGGATACCTCTTAATTCAGCTGGGGTTACATCTGTCTAAATCTCTTCTTGCACAGCGTATAGGAGTAAATGTTGTTCATGAAAATGTGTTTCACTGAGCTGTCAGAGGTCACATTAAATTTCTGTCATGTCAGAAAGTTTATTTGGAATTTTTAGTCGTGTACTCTGAGCGTCGTCACGATCCAACATATACTATATGGCCAAAAGTATGTGGACACCTGATCACACCTGTATGCGCTTGTTCAACATCCTATTCCAGATTCCTTTGCTGTTATAATAACTCCCACTCTTCCACTCTTAGTGGAAGGCTTTCCACTAGATTTTGGAGCATGTCTGTGGGCATCAATGTTCATTCAGCTACAAGAGCATTAGTGAGGTCATGCTGGAACAGGTTTGGGCCTCTTTGTTCCAGGAAAGGGAAATTGCAATCCTACAGCATACAAAGACATTCTATACATTTGTGTGCTTCTGACTTTGTGGCAGCAATTTAGGGAAGAACCACATTTGGGTGTGATGGTCAGGTGTCCACATACCTTTGGCCATATAGTGTACATATTTAAAAAAAACCTAGTTAACAAACATTTTATTTTAGCTGACAGTACCATCAACATAGTGTGTTGACTGCCTTGTTTCCTACGTTTAAATCCAATAGCAAACTCAATGAGAGGTAAACCATCACAGAAAGACCCAGGTAATGGAGGCAGCACTAATCAGACAGTAGCACTGATCAGACAGTAGCAATAGTGGCCTCTTCTTTTCATTTCATGTTCAAGAGTATAAAACTGAGCGACATTCTCAGACTGAGGTAGACCTAGTGGTATCAGTTCATTTTTAACAGTCGTCCAGTGTGAGCACCTGTGTCATGAGGACTGCTTTGTAAGAATTAAATACTAATGTTGTGTAATTCATTCATTTTCATCAGTGCAATGCAGTAGCACCACACTGAAATGCAATCAATGTCCAATCAAACCTCTAAGCCATACTAGGGGCATGGCTGTAACCGGAGAAGCACCTGAAAGTGTCATTTTCCAGGAACATGCAGCAGCATGAAAAGCTTTTATCACCATCATGATTGGCTTTTCTCCTGGAATGAAATCTCCATAGTAGGTGATAAACTGGCAGCTGATGCATATTAAGATAACAATTAATTCCAACTTTACACACTCACTTGGCCATAGTGATGAGCCCAACATTGTTTTCCGGATTGCTGCGTGTCTTTGAGTGACAAACGATATTGACAGCGTCCTGCTGTGCCTGTAGTCGAGTGGGCAGGAAGTCACCATTCCTCATGTACTCACTGTTGTCTACACTGGAAAGCAGAAAAAAAAATAATAATGTGAAGGAGTATAGAGATTGAGTGCAATACTTAGACACGTGTATATATATATATATATATATATATATATATATATATATATATATATATATATATATATATTAAAACCGATTAAACAAACTAAATGCATCAGAGGCTGAGATCAGGCTTCAGCAGAGATTCTAAGAGACAAGCATGTCCTTTATTCTTTATATATGTCATAGATAAAAAGGTAGAAATCCTGGATAATGCTGGAGGAGGACTCATGGCCAAAACATGGCTCAGAATCCTCACCATTTTCAGCAGTGAAATTGTACAGGCTGCATTTTTTAAGCGCTGGACTGCAAGTCAGAAACAGCTGAACCAGAAACGTTGAACAGTTAAGCATGTAAAGGTTAAAAGGCTAAAAGGTTTTAATAGTTAAATATTAAAAACTTAAAATTCTATTTAAAAATTAAAAAAATAAAAGGTTATAGCACGTTCAAAGATTTAAACTTTAAGAAGTTTAAACTTTAAAACTGGGATAGCTATCCCAGTTTAATGCTAGGTGGTTACTATGCTACAACTGTAATTCCAGTCTTTCCCAAAAGCCCACGTGCCCCATCCCCATATGGGATCTACATCTGTGCTGCATTCCATGACATCAAAAATTGCAACCCATGAAAATGATACAAATACAAAAGGACAGTAGGCTATGTTGCTGAGGAACAAGGAAACAAATATTCTGTTTTTGCTGAATAGACACCTGATCCAAGTGAGAGGAATGATCTCATTTCTTTTGACAACATCTAGAAAGTTGCCATAAACTGCTTTTAAAGAAACAACTTTATAACTGTGAGCTGGGGTGGATTTATGAGCTCTAATTAACAGTACCAGCGTCCATTCGGCTTTCATTTCCTCATATTTACATCTGAGTTTGAGATCAAGGTTTGAGCCCTAGGTTTCGGCAGTGAAGATGACGTTTGTTGTTGACAAGGATAAGCCAATATGAAGAGAGCTTTCCATGGGAGAAAAGCAGGCCATTTTGAAGCTTAGAAAAGAAGGAAATTCAATCAGAGTGATTGCACAAGCATTAGGCATAGCCAATACAACTATTTGGAATGCCCTGAAAATGAAAGAAACCACTGGTGTACCAACAGCCAGACATGGGACAGATCGGCCAAGGAAAACAACAGCAAATGACGACAAACATTGTGACATCCAATAAAAACAATAGTCACTGATCATCACCAACAACCTCCACAGGGTTGAAGGTATCACAATCCAGTGTTTGAAGAAGACTTTGAGAGCAGAAATGTAGAGGCCATAATACAAGATGCAAAAACACTCATCAGCGGTAAGAATCAGAATTGGAATTCACAAAGAAATACAGAAATGAGCCACAAAAGTTCTTTAACCAAGATTAACCTCTACCAAACTGACGGAAAGGCCAAAGTGTGGAGAAAGAAAGGATCTGCTCATGATCCAAAACATAGAAGCTCTTCTGTGATACATGGTGTAGGTAGTGTCATGGCTTGGGCTTGCATGGCTGCTTCTGGAACAGGCTCACTAATCTTTATTGATGATGTAACTTGTGATGGTATCAACAGTATGAAGTTTACAGGAACACTACTGCTTCCAATTTACAGAAAAATTAACTCAATCTAATTGGTAGGAACTTCATCATGTTGCAAGCAACGATTCAAAACATACTGCCTACACAACAAAGGACTTTATCAGGGTAAAAATTTGAAGGTTTTAGACTGCCCAAGTCAATCACCAGACCTTTACTCAACTGGGCAGCATTTCACTTCCTGAAGAGGAGTCTGAAGGGAGAAACCCCTGAAACAAACAACAACTGAAAGAAGCTGCAGTACAAGCCTGGAAAACCAAAAAACAAAGCAAGCCTGAAACAGTTTGGTGATCTCAACGAGTCACAGGCTTGATGCAGTTGTTGCAAGCAAGACATATACAACCAAATATTAAGTGTTATCTACTTTAATTTACTTCAAGACTTCCTGAACCTATACTTCTGCTCACCTAAAAATGAGGTGGTCTGAATCAAAAGGTGCCATTTTCAAGTTGTTTAACACATCTAGATTTAAATATCAGGAAATGAAATCTGAAATTCAGATCTTGTCTCATTCATCTTTTGATCTCAAACCATAACATCTTCAGTGTACAGCATAAATAAAAGAACTGGTCTTACCATTCTAATACTTTTGGAGGGGACTGTAAGTGATAATATGAACTAACTTGTCTCGCTGACATTCCACAAAAATAAACCGCTAAAATGTATGGTGCGTCATTTGTTCATAAATTAAACATTGTAATTGTTGGCAAATTGCTGTGGTCTATGTGGAATAACACCACAGAAATGTTAGAAAATCCTCTGACCAATCAGACTTGGTGTAAACCACTAATCAAATTGGGTTGTTTTTTTTTTGCTTATTTGTTTGAATCCATGACCTCCACCCCACCCCACCCCAATTCACGAAGCTCCTCCCCCTTGATCCACAGTGGCCTGTGAAATAATTGACAGGAGGCACATCCAAACAAAACAAGTATTCCAGCCCAGAAGTCAGTCAATATTTAGACCAAAAAGGTCCTTGTGCTCAGGCCAGACAATAAACCTTTGCATTTTATCATGTTTTACATCGCTTACAGATTATTTGTACAAGTAAGGGAAAAAAATTTAATAATGAATAAATGATATATATAATATCTTGACTATTGCACCTTTAAATCAGCTAAGTAGCCTAGCTAACTAATTTTTTAAGGATTAGGATGTTTTTAGGTTAACACACCGAAGCTTGAATTTAATTATACCCCCAGGTCAGTCAGAATCCTCTTTAAATACAAACAGGAAACAATGGCTAGCTTGATACAGGATCAATAATAATTGCTCCGTTACAAGCTACAGGAAATTGGTTAATAATAAGCACGAGAATAATAATAATAATAATAATAATAATAATAATAATAATAATAAGTAGTAGTAGTAGTAGTAGTAGAAGGAATAATGACCTGTATAATTGGTATAAGGGAATAAAGAACTGTAGGATTGCTTAGCTTAGCTATGGAGCTAGTTTAATCATGTCACTACTGTCAGGTGCACTTCTGCATTTATATCACACTTTGTTGTTGTCGTTAATAAACACATTTTGTTCATTCTAATAACTGTACAGAAAGTAGGTTTTGGTGATAAAGATCCTGTTTAATCCAGACGGCTAACATGTTAGCTAGCTGCCCGGTCGGTGGGAGAGATAATGACTCAGGAGAATGCCGAGTTCACTGCAATTGTTCGCCTGGATCACATTTCCCGACTCATTACTCCCAAACCGGAATCACACCCGCGTCTCTAAACAACAAACCCAAGAGCATCTCAGCAGCTTATATAAACCCTAAAGAGAAAAATTAGCAAATTCTTTTATTTCTTACCAGACCATAGTGCTTTCGAGCACCATCTTGGAAACTTTGTACTCACGAACAACGCAGCTGCTGATTGGTCCAAATGACGATTTTCATTGCAACGCAGCTGATTGGCTGAGACGTTCATCGTATCATCTACTATCGCCTCCTATTGGTGGTACCCAGTATTACAGCAAACTGTGTACAGCGATTTGCTGACAAAGACGACTTTTTATGTAATTAAAGGTGCAATAGTCAATCTTTTTTAAAGCCATCAAAATCGTGTACTGTGTACGAAATTGCCAAATGTGAAGTATGAATGCATGTATATACGCATAGAATTATTATTTTTCTTTTCCTTTACCATTTAATCAACTTGATCACCAATACAGAAAAAAAAATCAATCAGAATTAAACATGTGACTTTAGGTTAATGTCAAAAGAAACTTCTCATGAACCAAAGCTTATCACATTATCTGTAAAACTGCAGGAATGCACAACAAGATGAATTCTGTGAATATAAAATGTCTTCCATCCATCCATTTATTGTTTGTACAGGTCAGCCTACACAGGGTAAATGCCAATCAGCCTACAATGCATGTCTTTGGACTGGGGAGGAAACCAAAGTACCAAGAGGAAACCTCCAAAGCACAGGGAAAACATGCAAACTCAGGGTGGTGGCAGGAATCAAATCCGTAACCCTGGGGGTGTGAGGCAAATATGCAAAGCCTCCTATAAACACCTTAACTCCTCAAATTCATTATCTATTCATTATCATCTGCAAACACACTAAGCATGACCCATTTACTTAACTATTGATTTGTCAGTTGCTTTTATTGCCCTCATTTTAAGGAGCTACACAAAGGTGACAAATTAAAGGGAAACAAAAACAGTATAAAGTGTCTTAGCAAGGTTTTGGGCCACCACATTATTTAAAAAAAAACAAACAAACAAACAAACAAACAAACAAAAAAAACTATCCTATATAATACATACAAACAATGTAAAAATATGCAGATTGTATTAAATGAAGATTCACCTTAAAACCAAAAGTCTGTTACATTGTATTTCGGTACAAATTCCAACTAGGAAACACCTCAGCATTTTTTTTTACTGTATTGCATAAACCCACAGGCAGAACTTATTAAAAGAAATGAAATATAGATAAATAGTCATTTTCCCAGGCTGCTTTCCTATAGTGGATTATTTATTTTGTTGCCACACAAAACTCTGAGATTATTTACTGCAAATCACATATGGCCATGATTGAATTCCAATTCAGCAGTAATTTTTCCTCAATGTTCATAAATCTTACTTTCTAAACAATCAAATATCAATATTTAAGGCACTATTAAAATATGTAAACTTTTCAAAGCAAGTGCATTTGTGTGTGTATAAAACAGTCTCTGTTATATCAAGGCTAAGAAAGGCTCTTAAAAATCCAATTTTGTCAAAAATAAAACAAATACATAACCCAAAAATAAAATGTTGATATCGTATTTTAAGGAAACTCAGACAGCACCATTTTGATAAACATTTCACAAGGCTTACTAAGATAGCAATAAGACAAAGCTGAAACAAATAGGTGTACTCTCAAATTTATATTGCGTATTTATCACATCAGGCCTCATTTATCACTCTTTTAGCAAAGTTGGGCGTAAATGTTTCCGTAAGCCAAATTGAACTAGAATTGTCTGCCAGATTTACAGCTGCCAGCTTTGATCACTTGTAAAGTGCAAATCGTGTTCCTGTCACAGCTTATTTGCATTTAGTGACACCCACAAACTCCATAAAAGGTCAAGTGCACAGAGCTGGGAGCATGAAATGAACAATCAGGGTAAAGCCTGAAACACAGAAGTGGAAATTATTTTGACTCACAGGTAAGCCAATAAAATATTTAACAACAACAACAACAACAACAATAATAATAATAATAATAACAATAATAATAATAAGTAAGCGCTAAATCTTCCATCAGCGGAGGCAGTTGTTAAGTTAAATTTTTCACAAAATTTTCCTGATGGTGCTCTTAGTCCCTGACCTAGGGAACTAGCATGAGGATGTTAAACCCTGTAAACCCAATACAAATAAACAATTTAACCCAATCATATATTCCAAATATAAAACTGCAGTAATCCATGCAAATATGATATGATTTGAAGTCGATCAAGTCGAGGTTTATGGGTTAATCTTCTTATAAGTAAATTTACACACACTCAGGAGCACGAGTAGGATACGAACGTGTTTCTGAAATCCTAACAATTTACTGACAAGCTTGATAAACGAGGCCCATTGTACCTGATTTTACACCGCACATAATATATTCATTTGCCTATTAAACTATACCTAACTTGAGATAGCTTTTTAAATAATGATTAAAGAAAATACACATCATGTAAATTAATTAATGGCAACATAATTCATGTAGCACATGCCAAATCACACACCCCATTTTCATCTCAATTAACATAGCCAGAAAGCTTTAGTTTTTATTATTTGCATACAATTATCTTAAAAAAAAAAAAGAAAAAAAAAGCTGAAGCAGAATGTACGCAAAGGAATATTTCTTAAGGCGTGAGCTCTGTCATTGAGAATAATAGTTAAATAGTTAACTATGCACATTTTATCTGGCAGGCATTGGTATACTATACTGATAGGTTAAAGTATTGTATAAGTCACAATATTTCTACAACTGTTTTCCAACACTAACTCCGAGTGTTCTTAAGATTAAATAAAGATCTGCTGTAGCGCTGTAATCTCGCTATCGATCTAAATGATGTCTCAATACCCTTACCTTAGCATTTACAGTATGTTCTGTATTTTACTGATCTAATGCAGCTGATTAGATCTTACATTTTTTTTTTACTGGATCTTTAAAACTGTAAAATGTTACAATTTTGAACAAATGTTTACATTTTTCCACATTTATTTATTGTTAAATAGAAGCATCAAATGAACTAATTTTTTTTTTTAAATGCAGCTATTATTTTGCGAGCAATTTGTTATCTTGTCATGTATATCGTGAATCAGAAACCGTGATGAGATATTTTCCACCCTACTCTGCTCTCTACAACTACATATTGTACACGTCCCTTAATACTGCGCCTCTCCAGAACATTTAATAGCGAGCAGACTAAATATTGGTCACACTGGCAAATGTACCTTGCCTTTTTCATAGTTAAAACTAGTCTGAATTTCCAGTTCCTGCAAATTTCAAACAAAATGTAATACTAAACACTTAAAAAAACAAACAAACAAAAAAACACCCTCTATCATCAACTTCATTAGTGGAATTGTTCAATCACAGCAGTCTGTTTCCCCTCTCCTTATTCCTAGCAAGGGAACCTTTACGGCTCAGTGTTAAACCATATTCATGAAAAACAAACAAAAACTTTCTATATAATTCTGCATGCAGTGTATAGAGGCCTAAAATAACAGTATTTCAAAGATTTCATATTTGGCATTTGTCATTGCTAACACACATCGTACTTTGCATAATGTCTTTTAGCAGCAACCCTGGATGCAGAAATCACCCAAGGAACACCTTTGTACAGCTTGTGTGTGCTTTGCTGCAGTGTAAAGTACTTTCTGTATCCTTTGTTTTTCCTCATACTTTATTTCTGCTGATGTCCGTCCAAAAAACCTTTGGCCGTCTCCCTTAAAGCAGTATATCTCTGTTCCTAAGAGAAAACAGAACATGATATGCTGATCTTTATCACTTCAGTCTTTCCATATCATTAACTAATACGCATTTCCTTAATAAAAGAATAAAACAACCACACAAGGCAAATAGTAACCCTGTGTATCTGTTTCCCACCTCTATGTTTAGGGGTCCAATAATGTCATGCTGGAACCCTATTGTATTTGTTAGATTATTTTTTTTTATTTGTGCAACCAAATATTGTATTTGTTAGATCAAATATTGTATTTGTTAGATTATTTCTTTTTATTTGTGCAACCAAATATGTAACGCATATAGACACAAAGTTTAATGGGTGGGCGCTGTATCTCACCCACTACTCAGAAAAATTAAATGACCAAATTCCTCCTCTTGGTGGTGCTATCACTACACGCACAATAATTAGAATCGAACCGTTTCCATTTCTGTTTGAATTTAAATGCGAAAATCTGAATTGGAAAGTTACTGTTTAGAATTTGCCTCATATCATCTGAAATGTTCAATCTGAATCTTCAACTCAACAAGTATGATCAATTTCTAAAAGCATTCAGTCTCCACTCTGTACAACCTTGGTGAGAGGAAAAGCATCTCAGAACGCACAACACGTCGAACCTACAACAGCAGAAGATTACCTCGGGTCCCTGTCAGCTCGAACCAGTCTGGCCATTCTCCTCTGACCTCTCATCAACAAGGCGTTTCTTCCACTCACACTGGATGTTTTTTGTTTATTACACCAATCTGTGTAAACTCTGCCCACCCCTGCTCTAATCTTATCCGGAAAGGGCGGGTGTGGGTGCAGGTTTTCATTCCAACTAAGCAGAAGCCACACCTGAATCTATTGAAAGCCAAGATCAACTGATTAAACAGGTGGAATCAGGTGTGCCTCCTGCTTGGTTGGAATGAAAACCTGCACCCACACCGGCCCTTTCCGGATAAGATTGCACACCCCTGCTCCAGAGACTGCTCTGTGTGAAAATTCCAGGAGATCAGCGGTTTCTGAAATACTCGGACTAGCCCATCTGGCACAGACCCCTAATAACCATGCCATAGTCGGAGTCACTGAGACGGCATTTTCCTCATTCGGATGTTTGATGTGAACATTCACGGAAGCTCTTGACTGACACGTGATTGGCTATACATTTTTCAATCAAGAAATATGCAGTATTAGCTGGTACCATAGGTTAAAAAGAGGTTTGAATGACCTAACATAAATTAAACCATTACTGTCCCCCAAAACAAATACCACAAGGGTAATTTCTCTAAAACTGGAAAAACTGACTCTTCATGTGCAACAAAAAGGGGTCAAAATGCCCTTAATAGGTTACTTACTAGTTCTCCCAGTTAGAATTCTTAGATTATTATTAGGAGAAACATTTTGTCCATACAAGTATGGAGGCACCAATGTGAATGTCATGTGCACAATGACACCGCTCACATGCTCACAGATCCGAAGATGCAGAAGTAAAATCAAGCCTGAGTCACTTGTGAACATGGCTATGAGAAGCACTCGTGTGCTGGGTATGAATCTTACCTTATTAGAGCAATTTAGCTTTTGCTATTCCACCCTGAAAAACATTGAGAGGTAGATTACACAGAGACAGCATATGTTTTACTGAAAAACAACACACACACACACACACACACACACACACACACACACCCCCTTCAGTGTGTTGTATCAGCTAAGTCTCTTGCAAGAGGGCTAGTAATGAGGTCCGGGCAAGGATCATTTTCTGGGAGAATAAATGCAAAAAAGTAGTACAGTGTTTCAAAGGAACATTTCTATTATTCATGTAGGAGGACTAAACAATTATTCATGGTCCACAGGAAGGCAGTCCTACATTTCTTGTCATCTTACAGCTTCATTGAATTGTACACACCAAATATCAGTGTCACCCAACTTACCTCCACTTCCTGGTGTCTCTGAGGTGGGGGACACAGCACTGGCGCTATCCTCATCTGGCTGAGTTTGTTCTGCATTTGTCTGCACTACCATAACTGACGGCTGACCAGGCTGGGTTTGCCCAGTGCTTGCCTTGCGTTGCCCCGTGAGGACTCCTCGCACCTTCTTAGGAGGGAATGTTTTTACTAGAGAGGAGAAAGAAACAAGAATTTCCTCCGTTTAGAGGTCCAAACACGTAGTGCTGAGACGCTATTGTTTTTCTTATTCGGATTCTCTGCCAAAACAAATCAAGTAGACCAACCCATAAGTGGCACAGACAAGAAATTTTGTCAATATGTCATAACCCTTCCTGCTACTCAGGCAACTGAGATGAGCCCAATCGGCCTAATGGTGGCACTGTGAACTGTGCGTCCTATACTCAAAATTATTTTCCCTCTTATTCCATGGCTTAAGCCAAATTGATTTAGGCCCTGCCCACTAATTTCAACCATGATGGATTTTTTCTTGCTAAATTTAATTTTGTGAACTAGTCCTAATATTTTTGGTGGACTTTCACACACATAGCTTCAATCTACTCAGCAGTGTAAAACTCGATAAATATCAAAAACAGTTTGACATTTGTAAACAATATGGCTGATACAGTAAAGTAGGCAGAGCCTACTTTACTCAAACAGCTGTAACTCATGATTGGTTGTGTGGATTTACACAAAATTTGAAAGGGATATACTGGACAAGCTTTTAAGGTCACCGGCAAAGTTGGGGTATTTTCATAGGTGGGGGCGGAACTAAGGCCACATAAGTATTTCTCAGGAACCACGAATGTTATCACGATGAAATTTGGAGTACTGCATCTGTACTGACCACTGTACTAATCTGTAAATGGATTTTTAATGATGACTGGGTTATTTCAAAACACATGGCAACTGTCAATCAATCAGCTTTCAGGAAGGCATTTCACAATAAATAATAATTCCAGTCACCTTACTACTAGACAATAAAAATAACCTGGATGAACGAAAACCTTAACAGACATTTGGAGACATGACATAACTTTGACTTACATGAAGACTTCCTGAAAACGGTATTGCACATGAACTTCTGGAAGCGGTCTGCATAGAAGCCAGGCCTGTGTACAGACACTGTATCCTGATGTAGAGAAGTGGAAAAAAAAAAACTTGCAACAATGCACAAATTTTTCCAAAATAAAGCTCTATATTTTGCTCCATATAAGTATGAAGTATTTCATATGAAAATTACTCCATGTATGTATGTATCTCTCTTGCATAATTATGCTATTATTCATGGAAGAACATTTCAAAATGAGAGATAAATTTGCAACCCTGCCTCACCCGGTTTAATCTGATGGTTGCAAGGGGAAAGTCAAAACACATTCCAAGATATAAGGATTTGGCTATGTAATGTTTTTGTGTCCTTAATATTGCCAACTGCAGTAACCAGGCACTGGGTGATGATTTAACTTCAAGTTAGCTCTGAGTGACAGGTTAATCTGACTGCTTCGATCCATGGGAAAATCAGCAATCTTTAAGAATTAAGGATTTAAAGTTTGCAGGTGACATGCTGGTTTACTTCTACCTTGGTAAGCCAATGCATGTTGGACAACAGTTTGCGAACAGTCATATCAGCAAGAAGAAATGTCACCATGTTTTCAACTCCATTGTCTGGAGTAGACTGTACTGAATGTATATGATGTATATGGATATATAATATATTTTGTAGGATAACATTTTATAACATAAAAACATTTTTAAAACAGTTTATGTCAAACATCCACCATATATGTTAATGGTGAATTAATTGTTACTATAAAAACTGACATATAGAACGAGTATATTAATATAAACAATTATACCACAGCACAGTTGAATTCTTGAATCTGATTGGTCAGAAGGTGCACGTTATTTCTGTGTACAACAGCATGGCTCAGACAATAGTTCAACAGACAATATTAGTGCACCCTTTCCATTACATTATTGCTTCTATAGTAACAGCACATGCACAGGGACCTGTTTGGTAGACGCTGCACATATTCGAAGACTAATAATAAACTGACTTTAAAAAAATTCAATAATAATAATAAAAAAAAAACTTGTTTAACGAAGAACAACATATAACTGAAAAAATGTTTTTTTTGTTAGGAGATGTGCATGTAACATTTATGGAAGGCGTTTCGAGCGTTAACACTTTGTAACAGTCATGCTGCTTTGTGAAGTTTCCCAGAATGGGAAAGTCTTCAAGACTGAGGCATTTCTGTTTTCTGTTAAATGAGTAGAGAGAGATCGAGAGAATGGTGAGTTTATCAACTACAAGCAAGTGATAATAGGAACTAATTTATCTCACGGATATTCCACAACATTAAATCTAATTATAAACCATTAAAAAGCGTGACATGTTCATTAATAAATGAATTGTTTGCAAATCTCTGTGGTATAAGCGAAACCATCCCAGCATGTATTATTTTTGTAGAACAGCATGGCCCATGTGTTATATGACTTGTAGCCAGCATTACTGTCAGAGGTACTGTTACAGAAAATTAATCAACACCTTCTGACCAATCAGATGTGAGAATTCAACAGCGCTGAATATACAGCAATTAAATAACACTGTAATATAAGAGGTCCAACAATTATACACTGTTAAGGACTTTGTGCTAAAATGATCTAAAGTCAGTAATATTCGATCCTTCTATGTGCTACCAAAGATTAGGATGGCTTGAGTAGATGGGACCCTTCTTTCAGAAATGAAAGCCTCTACAACTAATTTTATTTCAATTGTATTAATGTTATTCAGAACCTATTTCAGGCTCTCTGACAGTACCACTACCTGCTATGTAATAACTCTCCAAACATGTTATACTGTATATGTAATAGCTATGCATGTACTATAGCTGTTTGAAAATGCAAAAATTGTTATAAAGATGTTTTAAAGTGTACAGGCGAATTTTACTATCACTTGTCAACACTAATGTGTACTGTATAGCTGTAAACAAACCACATACCCCATCATGAACCAAGGCTTTCCACGAGTGCTCCAATTTTTTCACAAACCTAAACACATACAAAATGCCAAGATTGATACAGGTCTTAAAGAATCAACATGTTACTTGATTAAATAATAGCATCAAGAACGTAACATTTACTGAAGCCTCGTACCTGTAGGACTGGAGGATGTCAATGATACCAATAAAGATCAGCAATCTCTCCCCCTTTGGGTTATGTGCTGGCATTCCTCCTGTGCTGCATTGACTGGAAACACATAGAATACAACCATATATAACGATAAAAAGTCTGAGTTGATATGACCAATCGATGTCATAATACATGAAAGACTCCACATCATATCTGCATATAAACTATATGCAATGAGAAATAGGAATGATGCTAGACATTTTCAATAGCCTTAACACATACACCGATCCGCCATAACCTTAAATCCACCTGCCTAATACTGTGTAGGTCCCCCTTGTGCCACCAAAACAGTTCTGAGCCTTCAAGGCATGGACTCCACAAGACCTCTGAAGGTTTGCTGTGGTTTCTGGCACCAAGACGTTAGCAGCAGATTCTTTAACTTGGTCTGCAACACTGTTTAGGTAGGTGGTACGTGTCAAAGTAACAGCCACATGAATACCGGGACCCAAGGTTTCCCAGCAGAACATTGCCCCGAGCACCACACTGCCTCAGCTAGCTTACCTTCTTCCCATAGTGCATCATGGTGCCATCTCGTCCCCAGGTAAGTGACGCACACACACCTGGCCATCCACATAATAAAAAAAGAAAATGTGATTCATCAGACCAGGCCACCTTCTTCCATTATTCCATGGTGCAGTTCTGATGCTCACATGGCCACTGTAGCATAGGCACTCTGTGCTCTGTGGATATGCAGCCCCATACACAGCAAGTTGCAATGCACTTTGTGTTCTGACACTTTTCTCACATAACCAGCATTAACGTCTTCAGCACTTCGTGCTACAGAAGGTCTTCTGTGGGATCGGATCAGATGGGCTAGCCTTGGGCATCCATGACCCTGTCGCCTGTTCAGTGGTTGCCCTTCCTTGGATCACTTTTGGTAGGTACTAACCACTGCACCCCGGGAACACCCCACAAGACCTGCCATTGAAACCATCACAATTTGGCCCTTGCCAAAGTAGCTCAGATTCTTACGCTTTCCCATTTCTCCTGCTTCCAAACACATCAACTTTGAGAACTAACTATTCACTTGCTGCCTAATATATCCCACCCCTTGACAAGTGGCACTGTAATGAATGGTTTTAATGTCTGTTTTAACTGTCAGTGGTTTTAATGTCATGGCTGATCAGTGTATGTAAATCTCATCCTAAGGTTTATAAGGTTTTCAATTTTGTCCATTCCCAGACCAGGCATTTTATATTAAATAAAAGCTTTTCACACTGGTAAAGTTGTGTCTAACCTCTCACTGTACTGTGGTGCAGCCTTGCCCTTGACTTCCCCCTGGATCGCCTCCATGGTCGTGCAGTAAAGGGGCTTCTGGCCCTGATTCCTCTTCTGATCTGGCACTGGCATGGATGCCTCGTCTCCAGCCCGGTCCACATTGTGAATCCCCACCAGCAGACTATAGTCCATGATCTTGAAGCTCTGCAGCACCTAAAATGTAAACACAGGTTGCACAAATGAAGATCCTAAAGCAGTTGAATGTCTGATTTAATTTAGGTTATATGGTTAATCGATTACTAACCGATTATCGATTTGGTACAGTCGGGTCGATAAATATTTTGACAGTGACACAATTTTCGTGATCAAGATGTGATTGAAGTGTAGACTTTCAGCTTTAATTCAAGGGGTTTGACATTTTAATAGCCATTTTTACAGAGTCCCTCCATTTTCACAGGCACAAAAGTAATTGGACACACTAACAATTATAAATATAAGGATTGTTTTTAATACTTGGATGCAAATCCTTTGTAGTCAGAACCCACGGACATCATCAAATGCTGAGTTTCCTACACTGAGATGCTTTGCCAGGCCTTTACTGCAGACACCTTCAGTTGGTGTTTGTTTGTGAGTCTTTCTGCAGTCTCTTGATTGTAGACTTTGACAATGATGTGCCTACCTCCTCCAGAGTGTTCCTGACTTGGCTAGATGTTGTGAAGGGATTTTCTACACCAAGAATTCTGTGATCATCCCCTTCAGTTGTTTTACGTGGTCTTCCTTCTTTTATGGAATGTACAAAATTGTTGATTTTGGCCACTGCTAAAGCTTCTGCTATCTCTCAGATCGATTAATGTTCTTGGCCACATTACTCTCACTCTGTACCTATACTTGTTGATCCTGTTTTGAATAATTTGCCCAGTATCTGGTAAATCTAATTGATGTCTGAAGCAATCCTTGCAACTTGGTCATTTGTTTCTTACCCGTTTTTAAAGATTTTACTTACAGTAGTGCCTGTACATTCTATGTTTTCATTCACAAGTCAATCACCTTTGAACTTTTTTTTTTTTTTTACATAATACCACAACCAGGGAGGAACTAAGATTTAGTTTTTTTTTGCTGATCTGGTGAATACAGTGACCTTCTTTGTGCAAACAGAGGATGCTAGACATTTTCTCAAAACTTACTTCCCTCTTTATAGTCAATTTTGCAATTGCTTTTAGCCAGCTGGTCCCAAGGTAATTTAAAGTCGATGCATTTAGTTAATTACCCTCAATTTCATGCAGGTTCCCCTAGCAGAGCAACCACATGGTGTAGTTCCTTACATTAACTATGGACTACCTGTGATAATCAGGATAATCTTACAGTCCCCTCAAAACTATTGGAATAGTAAGGCCAATTCAGTTGTTTTTGCTATAGACTGAAGACATTTGGGTTTGAGATGATAGATGAATATGAGAAGAGAGTTTAGAATTTCAGCTTTTATTTCCTGGTAGATGTGTTAAACGACAAAACAGCACATTTTGTGTCAGACATGGTGTTGACAACGCAGTGAAATTCATACATTTGGCTAAATGTCCAAATATGTTTTGAGGCCACTGTATAGAGTCAAAGATATTGAAGTACTAATTATGTTACCCCACCTCTCTATGTAAATCTCCTAATGTGAGAATAGGACTTTAGGAGCTAAAAGTGTTCGCCCTATCTTCCCAAGTTCAAATCTTGACGATTCCACAGTCATCCGTGGATAGGAGTCAAGAGAGTAAAAGTGGCCACTCTCTTTGGGTGGGACTAATATCATTACTTTCTCTCCTGTTAATTACAGTAATACTAGCCTATCTTCAGCATCTGTGAGCTCATGTATGCGGAAGAGGGCAGATAGCACTTAGTGTTAACCTTCATCCTCCCCATTTAATAGCTGTTGTATTTTTAGGGGAAAGCTAGCTGGTGAGCGAGAATTGGCAGGTGACCAAATTGGGAGTTAAAAAACATGAATAGGGCTTTAAATACATGTTCTTTCCTCTCACCAGGCAGTCTCGTTGGATGGTCTTGCAGAGTGCATTGTAGTGATCTGTCTCCAGTAGTAGGCCCTCAGGCAGGTCTTGCATCAAGTCCAAGTCTTTATAGGTGGGAAGGCTCTTCATTCTCTCCTTTGGCGAAGCACGACGTTTGTACGTGGAGCCCTTCAGGTCGTATTTGAGGTGCATGGGCACAGCGCGTGGCAGCAGGTTGTTCATTACCACAAAGCGGATGTTCTTCCCTCCAGCCTGAATGCAGTAGAGCCCATAGAACTTTGGCAGCAGTGTACGCTTGTTTTGGTTCAGGTTCTGGAAGAAATTTTTTTTTTTGTAAATTAGTGAATTATATGTATTAAAAAAACCCTGAATGCACAGGAATATGCCAACCAATCAATCAATCATATGCAAATCCATATTTCAATTATGCATAATATTGTCAAATTCCAAATAGCCTCACTACAACTGAATATCACTGAAAAATGCTGCCTCACCAAGTAGCCTGGTGCTCTCACAATAAAGTCTGTCCCATTTGGAAGAGCTTAAGTTTTTCTTATTTTCAATATGACAAGTTTGATGGTACAGTAGCTTCACATGTATCTTTCTTAGCGAAGGCAATCCTATCATTTAGTTTGCTGTAAGAATTCCAGGTATGTGTCAAAAACATGGCAAATATGTATGTTTTTTAATTTACTTGTGTTGCTATGACAGTTTAAAAGGTAAGATAAGTACATGGAATTTTAATAATGGCACATTAGGTGGGGGGGTAAAACAACAGTCCCCTCCGAAACTTTGGAATGGCAAGGTCAATTCATTTGTTTTTGCTGTAGACTAAAGATATCTGGGTTTGCGCTCAAAAGAGGAATATTTGAGCTTTTATTTCCTGGTATTTATAAGTAGATGTGTTAAACGACATAGAACATTTTGTCTCAGTAGCGCTGAACATCTACTCTTGGTTTTAGTCATCAGTTTCACCTGTGAACACTGCATTGTTGTTAAAAAGGATAAACCAAGATGAACTTCAGAGAGCTGTCTATGGGAGAAAAGCAAGCTATTTTTGCAGTTTGAAAAGAGGGAAAATCAATCAGAGGCACTGCACACACACTGGGCATAGTCAATACAACAATTTAAAATGTCCTGAAAAAAAATGAAACCACTGGTGTACTGAGCAACAGACATTGAACGGCTTGCCCAAGGAAAACAACAGCTGATTACAGAAACATTGTGAGAGCTGTGAAGCAAAACCCAAAAACAACAAGATGCAAGCCACAGTAAGAATCAGAAAGCCAGACTGGAATTTGCAAAGAAATACAGAAATGAGCCACATATGTTCTGCAACCAAGATTAACCTCTACCAAAGTGATGGAAAGACCAAAGTGTGGAGAAAGAAAGGATCTGCTCATGATCCAAAACATACAAGCTTATCTGTGAAACATGGTGTCATGGCCAAGTCAATCAACCAGACTTAACCCAGTTGAGCAGCATTTCACCTCTTGAAAACAAGACTGAAGGGAGAAACCCCACCAAAACAAACAAACAAATGAAAGAGGCTGCAGTAAAAGCCTGGGAAAGCATCACAAAAGAAGAATCCAACAATTTGGTGATGTAAATGAGTTGCAGACTTGATGCAGTTATTGCAAGCAAGGGGTATGCAACCAAATATTAAGTGTTATTTATTTTAATTTACTTCGAGACTTATCTGTTCCTATACTTTTGCTTGTCTAAAGATTGGGTGGTCTGATACAAAAGGTTAAATGTTTTATGTTGTTTAACACATCTAGATGTAAATACCAGGAAATAAAAGCTGAAATCCATACCCCTCTTTTGATCTCAAACCCAAATGTCTTTGGTGTATAGCACAAACATCTGAACTGGCCTTGCCGTTCCAACAGTTTCAGAGAGGACTGTATCTCTCCCAAATTTCGTATGCACTGACGATAGCAAGATAGTAAAAATAGTTTCAAAGCATTGCAGACTAACAGAAAAACATAAGTCAGACACACATTTTTCTCACCATAAAGTACCCAGGCAGTAATTTTTGGAGGAACTCTGCTTCCTTGTGTTGGACAGTTTTAATGATGAACTCATCATCACTGGAGACATAAAATAGAGACCCACTTGCCCCAGGGTTTGACAGCTCTATCAAGGGATCGTTGCACAGAGAATTCTGCAGAACACACAAGCACATTCACAAATAAATAAATTTGCATTGTACAGACAGATATGTTTCCTCGCAACACCAGTATACAGTATAATGCACAAAACTGTGGCAGAAATTATTTAACAGTTCCATATTTTTAAATAATCTTTCAGTCGCAATATTTACATAAACAATATTTCATATTATCATATTTATAACTGGATGTGATTTTGAGAAGTCAGATTAGAGGTTTTTTTTGTGGGACTGGTTAGAAATTTGTGACCAACTAACATGGACAAAAAGACAAGCAAGAAGGCAGGTCAAGAAGGACAACTGTTCATTAATATCAGGGGATTGTTTATGTATCAGAACTGGAAGTTCAGTTTGCTTTTGGTTAAATGTGTCAATGTACTATACAACTGCACTGAAATTTGGTGCAGTATTAGGACATAGGCGCCAGAATTATTAGCACAGTAAAAAAAAAATGGCTTTGTGGATAAAATGCGATTAATCTGACAGTAAAATTAATTATGAGAGAAATCTAACATTTAACTGAAGAAAATGTGATTTAAGAATTTCAAAAGTGTTAAAATATTTGCAATGTGTTTCAGTGTGAAACTACAGGTGCATCTCAAAAAATTTTAATATCGCGGAAAAGCTAATTTTTCCGTAATTTAATTCAAAAAGTGGAACCTTTCATATTTTCATATCATTCTAGATTCATTACACATAAAGTGAAATATTTCAAGCCTTTTTTGTTTTAATCTTCATGATTACGGCTTACAGCTCATGGACATCAAAAATGCAAAACCTTATAATCAAGAAATTTCGACCTGAGAAGAACTCTAATCAGCTAATTAACTAATTAATGTTGCATTTGATTTGGAAATCAAGGTCCCAGAGTCTGGAGGAAGAGTGGAGAGGAGCAGAATCCAAGTTGCTTGAAGTCCAGTGTGAAGTTTCCACAGTCAGTGATGATTTGGGTGCCATGTCATCTGCTGGTGTTGGTCCACTGTGTTTTCTCAAGTCGAGAGTCGATTCAGCGTCTACCAGGAGATTTTAGACCACTTCATGCGTCTATCTGCTGACGAGCTTTATGGAGATGCTGATTTCCTTTTCCAGCAGGACTTGGCACCTGCCCACAGTACCAAAACTACTAATAACTGGTTTGCTGACCGTGGTATTACTGTGCTTGTTTGGCCAGCCAACTCGTCTGACCTGAACCCCATAGAGAATCTATGAGAGACACCAGACCCAACAATACAGACGAGCTGAAGGCCGCTATCAAAGCAACCTGGGCTTCCATAACACCTCAGCAGTGCCACAGGCTGATTGCCTCCATGCTACTCCACATTGATGCAATAATTCGTTCAAAAGGAGCCTCGACCAAGTATTGAAAGCATGAATTAACAAACCTTTCAGAAAGTCCACATTTCTGTATTATAAATTCTTTATTCTAATATTTTGAGATATGGGATTTTTGATTTCCATGAGCTGTAAGCTGTAATCATCAAGATGAAAACAAAAAAAGGCTTGAAATTTCACTTCACGTCTAATGAATCTAGTTTCTCGTTTTGAATTAAATTACAGGAAAATATTAACTTTTCCACTATAATCTAATTTTTTGAGATGCAGCTGTAAGCGAAATAACCACAAAGAACTTTTTTTTTGCCAATAATTCTGCCATGACTCTACATCACACAATAATAAACGCTGTAAGGACTATTTAAAACAAAATTGTTGTAGTGATGGAAGCAATGTGAAGTAAGTGGAGAACGTTACAAGGTAGTCAGCAGACTGAATCCCAAACATCTCTCTGAAGTAGCGGAAGGCCATTGGAGCATAGGTCTTAAACCTGAAGTCAACATGGCAGTGTCCAGGGGTTAAATTACTTCCCTCGCTTAATGTGAAAGAAAAAGAGAGAGAGAGAGAAATAAGGAACTGTTAGAGAGCAAATTCACTGAATAAACGCACATCCAGGACTGTACAAATTGCTGTAACATTATTTGCACAGCACATTTAAACACATTTATCATCATTATCATCACTTCATAAACACTACACATACAAGAGCACACCTGGGAAAGAAAATGCTCTCCACTACTTCAAAGTCCTGCATGAGAACATCTCTCTCTGGCTTCTGGCTCAAGCTGCCCACTGTGTAGTTGATGCCCAGCTGGATCGCACCTTTCAGGTCAGATGAAGTTGTCTAACAAGATAAGATGGATGAAATACATACTAGTGAGATGATCTAAGCTTTATCCCATACAATATATAGTACACTGTTCATGGCCTTTTGTAACAGTAACAAAGCACTAAATAACTGTCACTGCACATTGTTACAAAATGATCTCTGCTCAGGACAAACAGGGGACTCATGAACAACTATCACAAAACATAAAAACAGCCACTGATCATCCAGGTAACAAGAACAAAGTATTAAAGGATCAAGAGTATGTAAACTTTTGAACTGGTTCATTTGTGTAAATTCAGTTATTATTGAGTCTTGAACTATATGTAAACATGTGTTATGTGAAATATCTTATTCAGGGCAGTACAAAAAAAAAAATGCAATTTTTATGATTTCTCTTATTATTATAATTTTTTAATTAGTAAGATTAGGCAGATTCTGCAAGGCATATGATCTCAACTTATGACCTCATATATATTTGGTAAAAGCAAGCAAGTCTTAAGAGGAAGAAAAAAACCAAAAAAAACCAAACAGTACAGTTTCCCAATTTCTGAACTGGTACATAGACCCTGCTATGTTAAACAGTTAACTAGTTTTATATAAAAAAAAAAAATAATAACAAAAAACCATTGTGTAACTTGGTTCAGTGCCACAATAGCAACTGAGCCACTGTGTGTGGGTTTACATGAGATCTCCAAGCTTTCTTGCCTTTTTGTATGTAGTCTCTCCTGTGGGGTCAATCCCACGATGACCGATGGTTCTCTTATTGGTCTGCAATGAACTCACAGAGGTCTGGCCCTGGAAAGTGCAGTTATAAGAGCAAAATGTTTTTCACTGTTCCGAGAACGCAACTACACAATTTAAATGAGAAACAATGGGGTTGTGAAAGTACTGTAAAGCAGAAACTGAGAATGAATCTTACTTCAACAGATGCCATCCGAAGAGTTCCAGCAGCTCCTGTATGGGCGTAGAGAAAAATTTCACCAACACGTATAAGCATATAAGAACGCCTGTACACCTGCTCATTTATAAAATTAGCCTAACATGGCAGCAGCACAAGGCATAAAATCATGCAGATACCAGTCTTCAGTTAATGATCACATCAAACATCAGTATGAGGAAAAATGGGATCTAAGTGACTTTGACCATGGCATGGTTGTTGGTAACAGACTGCTGATCTCCTGGGATTTTCAAACACAACACTAAATAGTGTTTAGAGCTTACACAGAATGTTGTGGGGGAAAAAAAAATGCAGGGAGTGGTGGAAAATGTCTTGTTGATGAGCGAGATCGGAGGAGAATGGCCAGACTGGTTCAAGCTGACAGGATGGCTACTGTAGCTAAAATAACCACTCTTTACAACCGCTATGAGTAGAAAAGCATTTCAGCATGCACAAAACGTCAAATCTTGAGGCGTATGGGTTACAACAGTATTAGACCACATCGCGTTCCACTCCTGTCATCCAAGAACAGGAATCGGAAGCACTGGCTTTAACTGAAGAGTGTGGTTTCAAACTCTATTTGTTCTTTTGGAATATCTGGATATTTGTAAGTTTTAGAAAGAACAGTTAGTTACCAAATTGTTCTGACTCACAAAATCAAAATGTACCTGTACAATCTAAACCTATTTACATAAAACAAAAATTATGAGCACTTTAGTTGTTAATTCCTCTGAGGAAAAGTTTAGCTTTTTACGTCTTTTCTTTTTATGTCTCTTGCTTAGCCCTCAAACTAATTCTGTCCTACTGATTTTAATCTATAAAAATTTGCATCTTAGAAGGAGCAGACAATCATTGAGAGGTAAACACACTGAAACAAATAAACAAACAACAGTTCCTGTTGAGTAAAGTGTTGCACTGACAGTTAATGCACTGCATGCACAAACACCTGCCCTGTGGTCTTTGATTCTCTGGGTTTTTTTCCTCCTTGTAGAACCACAACACATCTGCGCACGCTAAAAATATCAGCAGAAAAGCACTATAGGGACCTTGCACACAAGCATACTGACACATACCCATGCATTTGTACCTCTCTGAGGAAAGAACCACCTCCTCCATAAGAGAGTAACCACATCTGAAGGACAAACATCAAACTAGTCATAATGACATTTCTAATTGCTCTACTGTAATCCACTACAAACCTTCTGAGAATTACTCTTTAAAGAAATCTTCGGAGTAAAAAATTGATATAAAAGCAACCCATAGAGAGGAGCAGAAGTAATACTGAAGTAATGCTGCATTCAAATTAACGCAGAAATGTAATTCTGAACTTGGACTTACATCATTTTTGAGCTTGGTGTGTTCAAGCTACAAAATGGGAAACACATACAGAAAACGCCTTCATGGAAGTGTGTGTTTTGTAAGCAACAAGCTAGCAAGCTACAGTTAGTGATCATCAGTTTATGATGTATTTCACTTCTCAAAACAGCAAACTGTATGCTCAGTGTTACAGATTTTACCAACTAACGTATCTATGTTGATTGATCTAAAGTAAAAACTACAAACTCTTTAGTAGTAGAGCGGCCATGTTGAACCCGGATGCTGAGGTAACCGTCCTGGAATTTCGAGTTGAGGGGGCATTTTCTTTGTTTTTTAACAAAACTTTGTCTAGTCCGAGGATGGAAATTCCGAGTTAAGAGCGTGGTCGAATGCAGTATTAATCCTAGGAGTAAATCTTAAGCATTAAATGTGCCCACAACACAAACCTTAGAGCTGAGTCAGTGAAAGGGAAAAAACCAATGACAAAAAACAGGAAGGGTATATTTAGGTCAACCAGACTAGTAAGAATGAGAAAATCACCAGAAGATAGTGGAGGAGATTAAGGCATCGTATCGTGATGTCTTGTGCACCACAGAATAGTATGCAATATCATAATGCTGTACATGGATAGCAGCATTATTTAAAAAATAAAAAAAAAACAGAATAGCTAAAATTGTTAATTCTGTAACTGGAGAACTCCAAAAGAGCAGTTATAGGGATAGCGACAACCTGGGATCCAGCGCTTCTGCAAGTCTAAGAGCCAAATCCAATCATACTGCAGTTAGACAGGAGTACACACTGAGTAACTGGCCTATAAACAGAAGATATGTACAGCTGAAATGTGCTGTTATTTAAATTTACTATCCTCATATTACATCGTGCCATTTTACAGAGCAAGGACACATGAATAGAGCAGCCAAATATAGTGTGTAAATAAAGGTCATGGCTCAATCAGCCAGAACGTTTAATTACTACTTAAATCTGTGTTGAAAGACAATAAAACTGTTACTGACCTGGTAAGTGTTTATCAGAACTGTATTTTCTATTTGTCTCAGTGCTTCCACCTTTCAACAACTCTTAACAGTTAGAGACCCCTCTGAAGCACTGAGGAAAAAGCCTCACCCATTTAAGACTGCACTTAAGGCTTAAAAAACTGAAGACAAACATGTTACTTTCACACATACCAACCCAGATCATTAAACTGAAGAAGTGAAGTACAAAAATATAGTTGGGAATATTTTTCAATAAAGTTAAATCAGCCATTGTTTCTGCATGTGCAAGTAAAGACCAGACCTGTGATTTATTTTTTCTCTCCAATGTTGACACTTACTAGTGGAGTTTACTCCCTCGGTGGAGACTGGACCAGCTGTAGCCATCCTCTGGAGGAAGTTTCATAGGTCACTTTCACTTTGTCTAGAATCCGAAGCAGAAACATTTTCGTTTACATACAATGTCTTGCATAAGTATACAGTCCCATCTGAAAGTATTGGAACAGAAATACCAATTCTATTGTTTTCACTATACGTTGAAGACATTTGGGTTTGAGATCAAAAGATTAATATGAGACGATAGATCAGAATTTCAGCTTTCATTTCCTCATATATACATCTAGATGTGTTAAACAACTTAGAACATGACACCTTTTGTTTGAAGCCACCCATTTTTTCAAGTGATGAAAAAAGTATTGGAACACATGACTGATGTGTTTCTTGCACCCAGATGTGCCCTGTTAAATGGATTGTTTAAAGAATTAATACCGTTTAATGTCTGCTCTTGGTTTGAGCCCTGGGTTTCCCCTGTGAAGTCTGCATTTGTTAAAATTATAAACCAACATGAAGACCAGAGAGCTGTCTATGGGAGAAAAGCAAGCCATTTTGAAGCTGAAAAAAGAGAAAATCAAACAGAGCCAGTGCACAAGCAATGGGCATAGCCAATACAACGATTTGGAATGTTCTGAAATAGGAAGAAACCACTGGTGTACTAACAACCAGACATGGAACAAGTCAGCCAAGGAAAACAACAGCAGTTGATGACAGAAACAGGAAACCTTGTGAGAGCTGTGAAGAGAAAACCATTAGTGACATCAACAACAACAAGGCAAAGGTATCACAATCCACCGTTTGAAGAAGACCGTGAGTAGAAATATAGAGGCCATACCACAAGATGCAAACCATTCATCAGCAGTAAGAATCAGAAAGCCAGATTTGAATTTGCAAAGAAATACAGAGATGAGCCACAAAAGTTCTATAACCAAAATTAACCTCTACCAAAGTGATGGAAAGGCCAAAGTGTGGAGAAAGAAAGGATTTGCTCATCATCCAAAACATACAAGCTCATCAGCCAAGCATGGTGGAGGTAGAGTTATGGCTTGGGCCTGCATGGCTGCTACTGTAACAAACTCACTAATCTTTGTTAGTGATGATGTAATTCATGATGGTAGCAGCATGTATTTTCTTTACACAGATATGCAACCAATGTAATTGGGAGGAACTTCATTATGCTGCAAGAAAATTATCCAAAAAGCACTGCTAAATCAAGAAAGGACTTCATCAGAGGGAAAATGTGGAAGGTTATAGACTGGCCACGACAATCACCAGACCTTAAACCAGTTGAGCAGCATTTCACCTCGTGAAGAGGAAACTGAAGGGAGAAACCCCCAAAACAAACAACAACTTTAAGAAGCTGCAGTACAAGCCTGGAAAAGTAACACAAAAGAAATATGCAACAGTTTGGTGATGTCAGTGGGACACCAGTTTGATGGAGTTATTGCAAGCAAGGGATATGCAACCAAAAATTAAGTGTAATTTACTTTAAGACTCTCTTTTCCATTAATTTTCCTCACCTAAAAATTGAATGGTCTGATACAGAAGGTGCCATGTTGTTTAACACATCTAGATGTAAATATCAGGAAATGAAAACTGGAATTTTAATCTATCATATATTCATCTTTTGATCTACCCACATGTATTCAGTGTATAGCAAAAACTATATATTTGACCTTGCTGTTCCAGTACTTTCAGGGGTGACTGTAGTTCTAATGCAACAAGTTGCCATCAGAACATCCACCGATGAAGGCACAACCGACATGGCGCTGGCATACATAGTCCCCTATGTATGGAGACTTTTGGGACACACCGTATTAATGATGATCGGTTTATGATGTACAGTGCCTTTCACTAATATTGGCACCCTTGGTAAATATGAGCAAAGAAGGCTGTGAAAAATTGTCTATTGTTTAACCTTTCAATATTTTGTTTTTTAAAAATTCACAAAAATACTCTGCTCTCATGGATATCAAACAATTGCAAACACAACATGGGCTTATCAAAAATAAATAAATAAATAAATAAATAAAAATCTTTGTTAAATGTGTGTGCCACAATTATTGGCACCCCTATGTATTTGTATGAAAAATATATTTGAAGTATATTCCAACTGATATTTTAAATTGTTTTAGTATACCTCAGTGACTAGGAACAGGAAAGTGTTCAACCATGACTTCCTGTTTCACAGGGGTATAAATATGAGGTACCACATAGGCCAAATTCCCTTAGTTATTCATAACAATGGGTAAGACCAAGGAATATAGCTGTGATGTGCGGCAAAAGGTTGTTGAGCTTCACAAAATGGGCAGTGTCTATAAGAATATAACAAAAGCAATGAAAATGCCCATTTCTACCATCAGGGCAATAATTAAGAAGTTCCAGTCAACTGGAAATGTTAAGAATCAACCTGGCATTGGCCATGTGTCTATATTGTCTCAACACACTGAAGAGTGGCCAAATGGCCAAAAAATCTCCAAGGATCACAGCTGGAGAATTCCAGTAGTTAGTTGCGTCTTGGGGTCAGAAAGTCTCCAAAACTCCAATCTGAATCACCTACATCACCACAAGTTGTTTGAAAGGGTTTCAAGAAAAAACTCTCTACTCTGATCCAAAAACAAACTCAAGTGTCTTCAGTTTGCCAGACACTACTGGAACTTCAAATGGGATCGGGTTCTATGGTCAGATAAAACCAAATTAGAGCTTTTTGGCAATAAACACCAGAGGTGATTTTGATAAAAACAGAGAGGTAGTCACATGAAAAAGTACCTCATGTACACAGTTAAATATGGTGGTAGCTCTTTAATGTTTTGGGTCTGCTACTCTGCCTTTTCTGGACCTGGACATTTTGTTAGGATGCATGGCATCATGGACTATCAAATATAAACAGATATTAAATGAAAACCAGACTGGCTCTGGCAGAAAGCTTAAAATGGTCTGTGGTTGGATCTTCCAGCAGGACAATGATCCAAAACATACAGAAAAATCAACACAAAAATGCTTTATTGACCACAAAATCAAGGTCTTGCCATGACCATCCCAGTCTCCTGAGTTGAAACCCATAGAAAACCTGTGGGGTGAAGTAAAGAGGAGAGTCCACCACCATGGACCTCAAAAGATTCTGTATGGAAGAATGGTCTCAGATCCCTTGCCATGCATTCTTCAACCTCATCAGGCATTATAGAAGACTCAGAGCTGTTATCTTAGCAAAGGGAGGTAACACAAAGTATTGACTAATGGGTGCCAATAATTGTGGCCCACATATTTAAACAAATTTTATTTTTTAGATAAACCGGTGTTGTGTTTGCAATTGTTTGATATCCATGAAATGAGAGTATCAAAAGGTTAAAAAATAAAGAAATATTTTCACAGCCTTCTTTGCTCATATTTACCAAGGGTGCCAATATTAGTGGAGGGCACTGTATTTACCTTCTCAAAACAGCAAACTCTGTGTTTAACCAGTTAACTTGTCTATGTTAACCGACCTAAAGTAAATACTACTATAAACACTTTTAAAGTAGTAGAGGAGCAGTAATGCTGAAGTAATGCTGAAGTAATGCTCCATTCAACTTAACTCAGAAAGATAACTCTGAACTTGGAATTACATAATTTTCGAGCTTGGTGCATTCAAGCTACAAAATGAGAAAAAGCCATACAGAAAACGCTTCCATGAAATTATGTGTTTTGTAAACAACCAGTTAGAAAGTTATTATTAGTGATCATCAGTTTACCCTAGGTATTTACCTTCTTAAAACAGCAAACTGTATGCTCAGTGTTACAGATATAACTAACTAGCATGTCTATGTTGATTGATCTAAAGTAACTATTACTATAAACTCTTTTGTAGTAGTGTTGTAATATACTATTTATTTCATGTTCACAGCATGAGCGGCCATGTTGAACTCAGATACTGAGGAGACTGTCCTGAAATTCCGAGTTGAGGGTTTGGTTTTTCCTAGTCCGAGGATGGAAATTCTTTAGTCGAACACAGCATTAATCCTAGGAGTAAATCTTAAGCATTAAATGTGACAACTGTATATGTACTTTTAACGCACTGCATGCTCCACTGAATCCAAACACAAAGCTTATAGCTGAGCCGGTGTAAGGGGTTAAAAAAAATAACGGAGTGTATATTTAGGTTAACCATACTAATCAGAAGAATACCACCAGAATATGGTGCAGGAGATTAATGCGCCATATCATGAGGTCTTGTGCACCAGAGAATAGTATGCAATATCAAAATGTTAAGTGTTAGGTACTTTAAGATTATCTGTTCCATTACTTTTGCTCGCCTCAGGTGGTCTCCCACAAAGGGTGCCATGTTGTAAGTTGTTTAACGCATCTAGATGTAAATATCAGGAAATGAAAGCTAAAACTCTGATCAGAGTCATCTCACATTCATCTTTTGTTCTCAAAGCCAAATATATTCATTGTATAGCCAAAACAACAGAACAGGTCTTGCCATTCCAATACTTTCAGAGGGGACTGTAGTTCTAGTGCAACAGGTTGCCATCAGAAGTCACATAACTTGTTTTGATAGCTCCTTGGTCTATATGATGCTGTTTGTTCAGGTATGTCACCTAACAAACTCCGTGGCCTTCCTGGAATATTGGTATCACGTGACACATGAGAACTCCATTCATCCATCTTCCATACCACTTATCCTCCTTAAACAGGGAGAACATGCAAACTCCACGCATGCAGGGCAGAGGCAGTATTTGAACCCCCAACCCCAGAGGTGCAAGCCACTGTGTCCCCCCTCCATTCACCTAATTATGTGAATTCTGATGGCAGCTGCATATTCCTTCAATATTACATGCTTGTGTATTTTGTGTAGATTCATGACATACACTCAGTGGACACTTTATTAGAAACACTTGTACATTTATGCAGTTATCTAATTAGCACAATGCATAAAACCATGAAAATACAGGTCAAGAGCTTCAGTTAAAGTTCTTATCAAACATCAGAATAGGGAAAAAGTGTGATCTCTGTGACTAACTGTGACATGGTTGTTGGTGCCAGATGGGCTGATTTGAGTTTATTTGATTTGAAACTGCTGATCTCCTGGGATTTTCACACACAACAGTCTTTAGAGTTTACACAGAATGGTGTAAAAAAACAAAACCTCCTGTATGCAGACGGTGTGCAGGCTGAAACACCTTGTTGATGAGAGAGATCAGAGAATGACCGAACTGGTTTAAACTGACAGGAAGTCCCATAGTAACCTAAATAAAAACTCTTTACAACCGTGGTGAGCAGAAAAGCATCTCAGCATGCACAAAACATTCAACATTGCAGTAGATGGGCTACAACAACAGAAGTCCACACCAGCTTCCACTCCTGTCAGACAAGAACAAGAATCTGAGGCTATCGTGGGCACGGACTCACCCAAACTGGACGGTTGAAGAATGGAAAAAAGACCAGGTGATTTTTATTCTAATCTTCAACTGTCCAGTTTGGGTGAGTCTCTGGCCATGATAACCACAGATTCCTGTTCTTGGCTGACAGAAAGGGAACCTGATGTGGTCTTCTGCTGTTGTAGCCCAGTCGATTTTGACAATGGGGAAAAAAGGTAATGCTGAAATTTAAATTATGAGCACATTAAATTGTGTTTTGACCTTATACGCTTGTAAATCTATTGTATGAGACCTCTCAAACAAAACGTTTCAAAACCACAACAGGTGCGCTTTAATAGGCAAATATATCTATGACGTCATCCAACGACTCCTAGTGTGTTTTAGCTACTTTCCCTTGAATCGAGTTTGCAACATTGCCATTGAAATATTTAAATTTCAACTACTGTCTAGACCATGGATGCTAGCTAGCTACCTGGTTTCAAGACGTTAGATTTCTTGTTGTTGTTGTTAACATGATACACTCACTCACAAACCGACCGAATACACACGTAATCTGACTGGTTAGATTACTAATGAAAACTCTTAGCTAGCTAGCAAACATTTAACACTTTACTGCTCCAAGCGTCTAGCCAGTTTGCTTACACATCAACTCTTGGTCAGTAGATGAAGTTAAATATGTTTTACAATGAATAACTTGCCAAACACACAACTGTCTCAGCAAGTCACACGTAGTCGGCTAACCTCTTCTTGCTGATAGTTTACTCTTGGACTTGTTGACTCCACCGTGAAAGCAGGATAATTCCAGCCGCCGTGCAAAGTTGTGTTTGTTTTTCTTGTAACTTTACACACACTCCTGTTGATAGTCTTCTTCTTCGTCTTTTTCTTCGTCTTCTTCTTCGTCAAGGCTACACCCCTAAAGCGCCATACTTCTCCGCATTATTTTTCAGTGGCATCCATTTCCTTCTTTTTTCTAATAACATGCTCAAAAGTCTGCTGTTTATGTTTTGAAATCTATGATGCGCCATTCAGTGGTTGTTCATTGCAATAACACTGCTTCACACACACGTTTAAACATGGCCGCTAGACGGAGTAGCATGACTATATATTAGCTTCTAATGATGTCAAATGAACTGTTAGCATATCCGTTTAATGAATCTGTATCTATGTGTGGATTTAATGACTAAAATGATAAATTCTAAATATAGCTATAAAAAGGGCAGGAGGACTGAAGGAAAGCCAAAGAGGGCAGGACCTGGTCAGACCTCCATTCAGACGTGGAAGTGTCTGGGTAAAGACCACCAAGGTGTAAAACATACAGATATTTGTTCAGCACATCACTATTACTATTCCTTGATGCTTTGAGGCCGTATTTAAAGTTGTATATTTCATGAAACGTTGTAGAAGTAGAAGTAGAAGAGTACATTTTAGTTTTGATTAATTAATTTTTTTATTAGGAGGAGTGTCCGGATTGGACCCCCTGAAGGTCAGGAGCATTGTTTGTTCGACTGTGTGTGCCACACCACCAAAACAAATTCTTCCACCTGCCCCCACTGTTAACTTCCCCACAGTCACCCCAAATGCCACTTTCACCCCTGTTCCCACCACCACTTTACCAGCAGCACACAGCTCGTTCACAGAGATGCTGCAGAACTGGCAGCCAATGGACGATATGCCATGCGAGTGTATTCTGCTTTCTGAATAAGACTAAGGATGGAGTTGTATAGTTTTGTAGTGTGTATAATTGTGTTTTTGGGTTTGTTTTTTTGCGCTGTTTGCTAATTTGTTCATATATAAAAAGTGTCATCCAAAAGTGTCATCCAATTTTTTTTTATTATTTCCTACCTATTTTGGGTAGGAAATAAAAAAAAAAATTGGATGACACTTTTTCCCCCTTGGGTCTCAGGAGGACACACACACACACACACACACACACACACACACACACACACACACACACACACACACACACACACACACACACACACACACACACACACACACACACACACACACACACACACACACACACACACACACACACACACACACACACACACACACAATATTAAACTGGGACAGTTGTAGCTCAGTGGTTAAGACGTTGGAAAGTCATGAGTTCAAATCCAGCACTACTAAGATGCCACTATTGGGCCCCTCAGCAAGGCCTTAACTGCTCAGTTCTATAAAGGGAAAGAATATGATATGATATATGTAAGTCACTCTGGATAAGGGTGTCTGCCAAATACCATAAATGAAAAATTCTACTAAACAAAATCCTCTATGTTCATTTGTTGGTGTTTTTATACTGACAGCAGCTCTGAGTCAGAACTTGTCTTTATTAATAAGCTCGAAAGTTTGCATCCCTGTTAACCTGCTAATTTCTTTTATTCCTCTTGAAAATAGTAAACTTGTTTACTATAGATGTTGTGTCAGAAGAATGAAGAATGAAAAATATTTATTACACACCCTCTAACCCAGGTTCTTTAGGAGTTAAAAAACTTTTAAAAGACGGTGTTTTAAAAGTCACTTGGGTTCGTTTTAACCGATAAACAAGTTTCGGACTGGCTCGTCGGTGAAGATGCTTACATGCTACACAGAACTGCACCACTAAAAACAAAAGGAACCGGGTTTTTGTCTATGGTATTTGTATGAAGTTCCGGGCTGATCTAGTAGATATGTCTGCATATGCTAAGGAAAATGACAATGTTTATTAATTCTTTGTGTTTATTAATTCTTCATAAAAGTGTTTCTAAATTTTTTATAAATTCTTTATGTGTTGTAGGGATTTTAGCCAGCGGTGGGCGGAGCACAGACACACAGGAGGCTGTTTCAGTGTTATGGGAGATTTATTCAAGACAATCGGTGAGCGGGGTTCATGTGTGGGTGCGTGTGTATGTGTGTGTGGGTTGAAGGGCGATCGAGCGGTGAGGGTCTCAGCCGTCGGCGGTTACAGCCAAGGGGGTGGGGCGGAGCCGTCACTCGCATCGGAGTCACATGCTCGGAGATACTTTCTTTCTGCGAGTGGAATATCGACCTTTTATACTCTCCCCTCGCTTGCTGGATGGTGGAAATCTTCCGCACGGTACACCATTCACGAGCCGTGGGTGTGTCGGCGGCTCCGCCCCGCCGCCACGTGCTCTCTGGCCGTCCAAAACATTTGGTGGTGCTGAAGCGGAACTGTCTCTTCTGCGCCACTGTGGCAGTCGTGGGAGGAGTGATCTTTGTTTCCTGTGCGCCGGCTACCGGCCTGTCGCCACAGAACCCCCCCCTCAGCTCCGAGCCTACTGCCGCCGCGTGTCGGGCCCACAGGGCGTCCCGTCTTGAGAGGCCATCTGCATTTCCGTGTTGGGACCCTGCCCGGTGCTGGACCTGGAATGAGAAATCTTGTAGGGAGAGGAACCACCGAGTCACCCGGGCGTTAGTGTCCTTGGCCTTGGCCATCCACTGGAGTGGGGCGTAGTCTGTCACCAGGACGAAGTTCCGCCCAGCCAGGTAGTACTGTAGTTCCTCGATGGCCCACTTTATTGCTAGGGCCTCCCTCTCCACGGCCGCATACTTCCTCTCCGCTGGGGACAACTTTCGGCTAATGTAGAGGTCCGGCTGGCCCTTTTTGTGAGATCTGAGAGGGGGGAGGCTAGAGAGGAGAAGTTAGGTACAAACCTACGGTAGTAACCCCGCCAACCCCAAGAAGGCACGTACCTGTTTTTTTTTGTCGAAAGTCCAGGATAACCCTTTACTGCCGCAATTTTCTTCACCTGTGGCTTGAGTAAGCCCCGGCCAATACGGTACCCGAGGTACTGTGCCTTGGTCAGCCCCAGGTGACACTTTTTGGGGTTGGCTGTCAGCTCGGCCTTCCGGAGCTCCTTCAGGACATCCCCCTGGTGGAACAGGTAGACCGACCAGGTGGAGGAGTGAATGACCACATCGTGCAGGTAGGCGGCTGCGAAGGCACGATGGGGTCGCAGGACAATGTCCATCAGCCTCTGGAACGTTGCGGTAGCTCCATGTAGCCCAAAGGGGAGGACCCTGTATTGCCAGTGGCCGTTCGCCGTGCTGAAGGCCGTCTTCGGTCTTGCCTCTGGGGCCAGCGCCACTTGCCAGTACCCCTTTGTTAAGTCCAGGGTGGAGATGAAACGAGCCCTCCCCAATCGCTCCACTAGGTCGTCCACCCGGGGGAGGGGATAGCTGTCAAACTCCGAGACCTGGTTTAACCTCCGAAAGTCATTGCAGAGGCGCATACTTCCGTCAGGCTTTGGTACGACTACGATAGGGCTGGACCAGGGGCTGTTGGACTCCTCTATGATGTTGTCCCGCAGCATCCGGCTGACCACCTCCTCGATAGCCCTATGGCGGGCCTCCGGGACCCGATAGGGCCGCTGCCGCACCACCACTCCTGGCTGAGTCTTGATTTCATGCTGTACCAGCTGAGTCATGCCTGGGGAGGTAGAAAAAACATCGGTAAATTGCCCCACGAACTCTGTCAGCTCCTGCTTCTGGGCGGGGGTGAGTTCTTCGCCCAGCTGGACTAAGGTGCCCTGGTCATGATCTGTGTCATGGGTGGTCAATAGTTCCCTGGTTGTCCCAGAGGCTCGCATCCCCACGGCCTGGCGTTCTGTGGGTGGCAACGCCCTCAGGAACCGGTCCACCGCCACCCTCTCTACAACCTCGGTGGCAGAGTGCATGTCAGGCTGGAGCCACCTCTTGGTGAGGCACAGGAGGGTGTCCATCTGTCCACGTGGCTTGGCTCCCGGCCTGTAGCGCCACCGGTGGAACTCCACCGCTGTCTGGAGCGGGTTTCGCCCACACCACGCCAGGATCTCTCTCTTTACCTCTCCATAGTCAGCTGCTTCCTCCAGAGAGAGGGAGTAATAGGCCATGCGCGCCTCCCCGGAAAGCAGCGGGCCGAGGATGCGTGGCCACTCATCGCGGTCCCACTCTTCGTGGCGGGCGACGCCCTCAAATGTTTAGAGGTTTAGAGGGTTTAGAGGGGGAAGCAGGCGTTGGACCTCACGGCCAGGATCAGGGAGGGGCGTAGCAGCTGCGGGAGTCACTGTCCTCAGGGCCGCTAGTTCTTGTGTCACAGCTTGTAGGCTGTGGGCGAGCTGTTGTGTCACCGTTTGCTGCTGAATACTGACCTACAGAAGGTGCCGCAGCGTGGGATCCATGTTTATGAACAATCCCCAAGGAGGAGAGGGAAAATGGGGAAAAAAATTAAAAAACAACCCCCCTTTTTTTTTTTTTTTTTTTTTTTTTTTAGATGGGTCTGTGCTCATGCCCGCATCCTCTACCAATGTAGGGATTTTAGCCAGCAGTGGGCGGAGCACAGACACACAGGAGACTGTTTCAGTGTTATGGAAGATTTATTCAAGACAATCGGTGAGCGGGTGTGCGTGTGTGTGGGTTGAAGGGCGATCGGGCGGTGAGGGTCTCAGCCGTCGGCGGTTACAGCCAAGGGGGTGGGGCGGAGCCGTCACTCGCATCGGAGTCACATGCTCGGAGATACTTCTCTCTTTCTGCGAGTGGAATATCGCCCTTTTATACTCTCCCCTCGCTTGCTGGATGGTGGAAATCTTCCGCACGGTGGACCATTCACGAGCCGTGGGTGTGTCGCGGCCCCGCCCCGCCGCCACGTGCTCTCTGGCCGTCCAAAAAATTTGGTGGCGCTGAAGCGGAACTGTCTCTTCTGCACCACTGCGGCAGTTGTGGGAAGAGCAATCTTTGTTTCCTGTGCGCCGGCTACCGGCCTGTCGCCACAGTGTTTATTAATTCTTTCTTTTCTTTTTCTCATTCCTCTTCTTCTTATTGTTGATGTTATAGAGCATCTTCAGGATTTCCTGAAAAAGAAATGCAGAAGTCTGACGTGACATGAGTTTTCATTAAAGATCCTCACGGGTTGGTGACGAGCTTCCCTCACCTTCAGGAGTGCATCCATTTCATCCACCTACAAGTGCACGTGCACATACACATATGAGGAATATGTGAACGCTGAACTCCAACACCTATCTGGATTTGGTCGTCTACTGTCACGGACTCATGTAGATGGTCATCCTAGGAACATCCATCCATCCATCCATCCATTTTCTATACTGGTTATCCTACGGGGTCTTGGGGAACCTGGAGCCTATCCCAGGGAGCATTGGGCACAACCACACACCCATTCATACACTACAGACACTTTGGATATGCCAATCAGCCTACCTTGCAAGTCTTTGTGTGTGAAAGTGTCTGTTATAGCTTCTTTGGGGCAATGATTGCTTTAAACTGCGTCTAAAAAAAGGAGATAAGGAAGTATTTTTAGATGAAGATGTCGTGTCTCAGCCATTTGTTTTAATGGTAATTTGTGGCTTATAAAAGGCGTACCTTCAGTTGCTGGTTGGTGCGGTTGAGAAACTTGATCTTGTCAGGGCGCTTCTTCACTTCAACCTGTCGCCGGTCATTTTCTCGTTTCTCAATTGCCTCACATTTAGACTTCAGCTCATTCAACTGTCTTTCCAGTTCCCTTTTCTCATTCTCCAAGTCTGCAATCTGCCCAAGTTACAATTAAAGAGCTATGGTTTTTAAAAGTGAAACAGGAATAAATTAATAGCAGTGAATACCCTTTTCTCAGTGTCTTTCTTCTGTTGCTCAGCCTGCAGAGCTTTCTTCATGACGAAGACCACACTTCTCTCATACAGGGTCTGATAGGCAGCAATGGTCATGCGAATCTCATCTCTTACTTGTAAAAGCAGCACTCCTTTCTCAGCACAGTTGATGGTAACTTGTCTGATGAGCTCATCTAAATTAATAAGAAATTGGTATATATTAGAAAGGAATGCATTTGAATATGTTGCTATTTAGGTTTTGTACTAAATGTGTAAGATGTTGCTGTTTTTTTCACAACCCGTTTGTGTCAAGAAGCTGCAGATTTCATGCAACCAAAAACAAACAAAAAACCCTTAATGATTACACCCAAAATATTTTTTCGTTGATGTGTTAGCACTGATAATGGACTGTGTCTCCTGTTTGTTACGAATAATTCACCAGTAATGCAGATTATGTAATCATGTTTGAATGAGCCCTTTCGTTAACCTACCAAAGCACTGTGTGTAGAGCTCTCTGTGGACAGAGCAAATGCCCGTATCTCTGGCCACTGTCTGCTCCATTTTGAGATCCAGTTTCTCTCGCAGATGAGTGATGTCTGACCTGCTGCATGGTGTGCTGGACACCTGCTGTACCCACTGCTGATTATTCTCCATCCATTCCCTGCAACAAGTTCACACATAAGCACTCGTACAGTGTCACATATAATTAGTACAACTATGGAAAAGCAGGACGGCCTTACCTTGGTGGTAGGATGGAATTAAGAATATCCTCTGTTTTAATAGCATCACATGAAGGGGTTTTGGGTTTGGGTGGAGGTGGAACTGGATCAGAGATGAAAGGCTGCTGGGGACTCGCCTTCAGAGACAAAGCCTTAGGTTGGAAGTGAGAGATTTTCAGTGTTATAACTGGGAAAGATTGCTGGCTGGTTTCAGGTAAATTACAAATTTGTTACCATGAATAAAATAACACAGCAGTCAGCTGTCATCAACAGCAATGAAACAGAACTGCTTGATATTGCTTAACCCGTAAGAACCCACGGTGAAAGTTGTCACAAATACTGGGATGATCTGGAAAGGTCCTTTTAAAGCTTTATCCCTGACTTTTAACTCAGGAAAGCCCTAAGTGACATCTACTGAACATCCAGGTTAGGTATGACATCATTTCCAAATTGGGGGTCTGCCGGTTGGCACATGTTGCAGTGTCAGTAATTTTTAAAAAGGCTTGTTTTTGTTACTAAAGGTATGTTTCAACCCATTTAACAATTGTAATGTTTTAATAACATGTCCTATATTACATTTAACCTGTTTTTATCACATTTCTTGAACAAATTTATATAAAACAAGTTATGAAAATATAATCGTGACATGTGAGTCACATCAGGTTGTTAACCTTAAAAAAGTAGGTGAAACTGTGATGTGACATCTTTGTCACATTAATTAACATGGTGGAAAAATAGTTTCCAATGAGTGTTTTTTGTTGTTGTTGTTGGGTTTGTTTGTTTTTTTGTTTGTTTTTTCTTTACAGTTTTATCGCACAAAGTACATGTTTTTACAATGTTGTTGCACTATTTGCATGTTTAGCTTGTTGAGAAGACCTTCAGTGTGAGGTATTTATTTATTTTTATTCAGTTTGCACATTTTCATAATTTAATTTGTGGTTAAACCTTTCCTGAAAAGGTATCATTTTGATACATGTTATGGAAATGCAAGTAAAAAGGCTGTTTTTTTTTTTTTTTGTAAAATTAAGTTGTTGTATAATTACATAACTATAACCATCAAAGCTATTGTTTTGAGACATGTTGTGGAAAGGCTAATGAAAAGGGAAACCAGTGTCAACTCTGAAAAATTGTTGTTGTTAAATCTAATGGTCGCAGTTATGTAGTTTTGAAATATGTTGTGGAAAAGCAAATAAACAGGAAAACCTGTGCTATTAAGCAAAAAAAAAAAAACCTGACAAGTAATTTTTTTTCAGTTGAGGAATAAATGCAGAAATTGCACTAGGATGATGTCACATGTGGAGAATACGTCACTGAGCAGTTCTAGTCGCAGATTGGATCAGACTAATGAGATGAAAATGAGGTTCCACCCACACTATCTCCGTCACTCAGATATGATCCAGTTATATCGTCTGTGCATGGTAATGGTGCCGCCATCAGCATCCAGCTGTGAACCTACAGTCAGCTGGAGCAGCTGAGCTGGACCAGTCACATGTACAGACTTTAGGTCTACTAACTGCACAGCCACCGTTCACAGCTCCATGTGAGAAGACAGATCTTCACATTTCAGCAGTTAAATGCAACGCGAAGTGTGCTCAAATCGAAGTTTGAGATCCCAATCACATATTAAGCAAGGCAAATTGTGTTCCTTCTGCCACAAAATTGTCCATGAAGAGCAGAAATGCTGGTCTTTAGGGAATGGACGTCCACCACCTTATTTTCTTCGGCGCAAAAATGCACATTCAGATCATACAGCTCGTGTAAATGTGCCTGTGCAAGAAACACTGTGCGAGCTCAAATCTGTGTTTAATAAAGTTTTGGGCGTTGTAGCAGAAGTGTTAGCGGTCCCTTAGAAACGTGTAGAACAATGTCGTATGTAACTTTAGAGACGGTCTGCAAATATCGAACGTCCAACGTCAAGCCAACTTTATACCAGTCATATACGTGACATCAAAAACTGACTATAAACGCCCAACATGACATCCGTGTAACATTACAGATCTTTCACAAGGAGAGGTTATAATTCCAAAATAATTTCAGAAACGTGTTCTATGTGGTCCATATGGTCGGTTTCATATCCCCCATATTTTTCCTAGAAGGAGAAACGGCTCCGGGTTCTTACGGGTTAAAGTTAGTCTCATATGGAAATGCAGTTAGATCATTTATCTCTAGTTATATTTATCTAACAAGGATTGCAGCTGGTCAACGTTACCTTTGGTGAGTTCTTCTCGATGTTCTTGCTCACCAGCTCCGGGTTGTCGTATTTGAGCAAAGATTCAGTAGGAGGACTCATGGTCATATTTGTTTGTTTGCAATTAAGTCTTCGAAGTGATCAAAAGTCTCAGGAAACAACGCTATTGTGGACAACCGTCTGAGTAGCAGAGCGCTTATATTCTCTCTGCGTCACTATGGCAACGAGCGTCGCCGAATTTAGAATCATCCATCCATCCATCTTCTATAGCGCTTATCCTTTTTTTCAGGGTCACAGAATTTAGAATCAGAATGATCTTTATTACAGAGCCCCTAATACGGAGCCCCTTACGGAGCCCCTAAAGGGACATGGTGATGGAAAAAATTGAGATGGGAGAAAAAAAAAATTCAAAGCTTTAAAAAATAAATTAATTAATTCTCTCATCCCCATTTTTTCCCACCACCATGTCCCTTTAAGGGCTCCGAACTTTAGGGGCTCCGTACTTTAAGGGCTCTGTACTTTAGAGACTCTGTACTTTAGGGGCTCCGACTTTAGGGGCTCCGTATGATCTCGACTTAATTTTCTAATGATCTCGACATAACAAAAGTTGTTTTCTCGTGATCTCGACTTAAATTTCCTGTGTACTGGACACCCGTCATCCCGAAGTCAGTGTCTGTCAGCTACATTAAATGCTTCTGTCTTCTGTCTACATTAAATGGCTTGAAGATTGATATATATATATATATATATATATATATATATATATATATATATATATATATATATATATATATATATCAATATATTGTGTGTGTGTGTGTGTGTGTGTACATGTGCTCTGTGTTCACTAGGCTCTTTTAAATATGAAATTTAAAATTACAGTTGAACATGTTCAAGTAAATGTTCCTTATTTCATTCACTTCTCTCTTTCATGCCATTGTTCTCTCTTAGGAGTCAGTAAAGAAAGAAGTTCTGTCCATGTGGCAGCTGATGAACAAATGGGTTTTTGTTTGTGTGTTCAATTGTTATTATTTATTATTTTATAAAATATACACAATCTTGAATCTGCTCCGAGAGTCATCCTTGTGCCTTGCCTCTGTACTTTAAAATATGCGGTTGAGATCTAATGACTGAAAAGGCCATAGTATATGATTCCTTCTTTATTTTACTTGATGAGTTAATTAAGCTAAAATTAACTAGTCACATAAATTGCTCAACGTGCAGCTCTTAGCAACCAAGTTGAATTGCAAGAAGGAAAGTAGTATAATATGGGTATAATACATGTTTAAAACTATAAGTAGTTTGATTGTGGTTCTGCAATTCGGTAGGTGGCTCTGTCGCAAAAAACTAGGGTCCTAGAAATACAGTCCCATGACTGCGGACCTGAAACTGCAACCTCGGGTATTGCAGGAATATACTATTGGCTAGATGCACTTTCACGTCAGGTACAAAGTTGTGAAATTGGCACATTCAGAGTAGAGTTAAATTAATGTTTTAGTCAGTGTTTTGTAAGTCATGTCCATTGTTTCTAAGTTGTACTCATGGAATAATGCTACTGTGTTTCTTTTCATGAATTTACATTTATATTTATTCATTTAGCAGATGCTTTTACCCAAAGTGACTTACAAATGAGGAAATACATGCAAAAGAATGCAATGAATGCAAAAGATGTTTCTTCTATAATGAATCAGTAGCTAATCACATTTCAGTATCAAAACATTTGGGGAATGGATATTCTAAACAAAAACTTCTGGTGTTGTAAATAAAATAATGGAACTGTAATTTTGTTATTTAAGCAATATCATATGAATCTCTGTGGCTTCTTGCCTACGCTGAATCACAGCCGTGCCTACATTCACTATAACCGCACAACTGTGGGTGCAGTGTTGCTTTTATACGACAGTTCATTAAAACCACTGACATTAACTGACATAACTGATATTTCGGACATAATATGACACAATATGACACAATATGGCTAAATGTTTTGTTTATTTTTGCTCCACTAGAGGAAATAGATCCCAAAGAAGCTACGCTCACTTTATAGCCAGTCGCCTAGCTCACTACTTTCCCGTTAAAGGTGCTTCTGGTGAAATTGGGTTCCCTTCTTCCATTTCATCTTTTAATTAAGCCTTTCAGATTATGTATTTTGGAGCAACATGAGCAGAGAAACAAACATCTTAATAGTGAATATTGATTACAAAACATGATTTCAGAATGCTAAGGTCAAACCTGCTTGAATACTTTTATGGACTGGATAAATACCAAAACCATAGTCATTTAATAGCCTACTTTTGCAACTAATAATAACGCTACAAGCTAATAATAAATATAATAAGGACACTTGAGTGTCAGCAAGCTTCCAGATTCACCGATCCCTATAGCATCTCAGGACACCTTGGTGCTTTGGCCATTGCTGTGGCCACAGGATGGGCCCCACATTCAAATTTACATCACTGCCCATGCCTGTTAGAAGAATTCTGAGGGACTTGACTCCAACAGCATGGTAGAAATTATTTTTTTTAGATCTTAATGTTCAGTAGTTGGTCACTCATAAAGATTACAAGGAGCAAAATATAAATGGTCAAGTAAGCTCTTCTGTTTAGGAAAATCATAGTGCCAATCCAACCACCATATGTTTATCTGTACTTAGCCACTCTGTTGCTTCTCAGTGAGGTGGGAGTTGGTCTGGGTTGGTTTGTGCTAAACTTTTAACACATTTTTTTTTCTATTTAGGCACACCGAATATTTAATAATAATTACTAGGCTTTAGAAGGGCTTTAATGGGTTAAATGTCCTGTCAATTGGTGAGTTAAAGTTCATGGGAGTGCAGTTGCATGACACGCTTTTGTCCAGGCTTGGCATGGCAGCGATATCACAGTACAGACTATAAAGACATAGTATTTTCGAAGTGGGTGTGTTATGGACAATTCAGTAAAGGGAATTATAATTTCATATACTGATACTGCAATCAAGTACCACTTAAATATTGACATCCTGGTAGTTTAAGGGAGGAGACTATGAAGAAATAATCCCATGGTAAAGTATTGGTGATGAATAGTATATTCACATAAATGCAAACCTTTTTTCAAACCTGTGTTTTGTTTGCAATTGTTTGATATCCATGAGAGCAGAGCATTTTTTGTGAATTTCTTTTAACAAAAGATCAAAAGGTAAAACAATAAAGATAATTTTTCACAGCCTTCTTTGCTCATATTTACCAAGGGTGCCAATATTAGTGGAGGGCACTGTACATATAATAGCTAGAAAAAAAAAGTATTAACAGAATACATTTACTGCATTTACAGGCATGTTAATAAAAATAATTTTGCATTCTAAGACCACTGATCATAGAATTCTTTTACTATGAAGATTTTATTACGAATTCTTTGAAACTGTACTGAAAATCATACACTGTAAAGCTGGCTTAAATCTTTTCATGGTTCCCAATACAGGTAGTACTTTAACAAAGCTTTATTTATTCAGATGGAAACAAAGTTCAAACAATAAGACTCTAAACGTAAAGTTACATTAACATACAAATACTGTGCTGGCAAAAGTCTTTTTTTGTTAAATTTTATTAGATTTTTTTTTTTTTTTAGATTTTTATTTTATGATGTCTGAAATATCCAGTCAGAAAAAACGTTAGAATTCCAAAATTACTTTTTCAACAAAAATTAAATAGTACAGAAAAATGTTTGTAAAAAAGTGTAGGCTACCTACTGCTGCATACTAATGCACCAAGTATAGATTTTGTTTAGTTTATTACTAGAAATGCACCGATGTATCGCCCGATAATCGGTATCAGTCGATAGTTTAGAAACATCCGATGATCAGGGCCGATTATATCCTGTCAATAACAAGAGGACAGGAAAACACATCGAATTCGTGCTGTGTGTAAAGAAGATGTCTCTTGTGTGGAATTACTTTGAATTGGGTGAGAATGACGACAAAACTGCAGCTTGTAAGCTCTGCACTGCTAAAAATTTTACACCGGACGCTGCAGCAGTGAAGCAAAAGTCTGTTTGTTTTTGCTGCGCTGCTCAAGCTGTTTGCGCTGAAGTAAAGCACCAGTACATGGTTGAAAGATTTAAATAAAGATGAGCTGACAAAAAAGATATATATATTGCACATAAAAATATATTTATAGAGTAGTATTTCATATCCAGTTAATGTTAATATGAGTTAATATCAGGTTCAGTGATGAAGTAGAAATGCTTTTGTTTGTGCTGAGTGAATGTGAAGCCTAACAGAGGTTTTTTTTAGAATGCAGTCAATGTTAATAAGAATTAATAACAGTCAATAAGTTAAGAAATCTTACTTTAATCCTCAGAATTTAGTTCATGTGTTAATGTTAATTTGAGTAAAGTGTTTTCTGTTTATGAGATCAGTTACTGTGAAACAACTTGTTGAAATGGAGAGAATAAAGTTTTTATTTGCATTTCTTTCAGAATTGTGGAATTAATTATTATTAATTTAAAAGAAGGTATAAAATGCAGAACCACCAAATCACCGGAATCGGCCGATGTCACTCTGAATAATAGGCTATCGGTATCAGCTGAGAAATTTTGTATCGGTGCATCTCTATATATTACTGTTTACTTCTCATTATATTAGATTTAAATGTAGAAACTTTTAATTTAATTATTTTTGAAGGCATCTTTGATATACAGCATTTCTTTACATGTGACTTTTGCACATTTCAGACATTCTCACTGGTTTGCTCAAGATGTAGGCAGATGATGTCCTCTGATTATTCATTAATTTCCCCCAGCTCATCTTATAAAAACTGGAGGATGGTGGATGATTTGTAAACGATCTATTGGAAACCACCTGCATAACAAACTTGGTGAAAGGGTGGCATAAAAGTACTTTTTGGACTGTACACCACCTACTGATTGGACTGCATGCAAGGAAAAGTGTCCAATGCAAATAGTAAAACATGGTTGTGCATGGCATTATGCCTTACAAATTATTTCAGCACAAAATATAATGTGGAGGACTGTGCTCTAAGTATTTCCTGAATTCAACATGCTTCATTAACTCAAACATCTGGCCAATGATTGCATCAGCATGGCCTCACACAAATTTTAATTCATATAAAATGTTAGGCTTGGTGTTCTGACCCTTTCTTACAACTTTATTCTAAGAAATATAATGAAAGCCAAGCACATCGTCATCACGACTTCCGTTTTATATTTCTGATAAGATCACCTTTTGAATCCTTTTGGAATCGCATATACACAATCAGAAAAATATCAGGAAGAGTACAAAACAACTCCATATCACATGTTCACTCTTCTGATAGAAAAAATGTCTGCATTATTAATATTAATATTAATATTAATAATAATATTATTATTATTAATAATAATAATAATAATAATAATAATAATAATAATAATAATAGGGCGCACGGTGGGTTAGTGGTTAGCACGTTCACCTCACACCTCCAGGGTCGGGGGTTCGATTCCCACCGTGGTCCTGTGTGTACAGAGTTTGCATGTTCTCCCCGTGCTGCAGGGGTTTCCTCCGGGTACTCCAGTTTCCTCCCCCAGTCCAAAGACATGCATGGTAGGCTGATTGGCATGTCCAAAGTGTCCATAGTGTATGAATGGGTGTGTGAATGTGTATGTTATTGTGCCCTGTGATGGATTGGCAACCTGTCCAGAGTGTACCCCACCTTGTGCCCCATGCTCCCTGGGATAGGCTCCAGGTTTCCCTGTGACCCTGAAGGAAGGATAAGCGGTATAGAAGATGGATGGATAATAATGATAATAATAATAATAACAATTTGCCCTCAATCATGAACGTCCCTGCTAAATGCCTATGAGGGAACATTCATAATTCTGTAATCAGTAATTACAGGCTTTATATACCTTGGAGGCTGATTCACATTAATTCAGAAAAAAAAAAAAAAAAAGTCATAGACTGTATTACATGGAGTGGTGAGCTGGAAAAAAAAACATGTGCAATTCAAGATTATTTTTTAATATGTACACATTACCTTATCATATCAAAATATTGACATTGGCAACATAGTAACGCTCATTTATTGCAACAAGCCAAAATTAATTGTTACTTCATTTTAGCCAGAGAAGGTATGAGATAGCACAGGTGTGACCAATGTAGCCACCGCCTGTGTTATCTTAGGCTTTCTACTAGTGTAACAATAAGGTTTATTGTGATTGGTCACTTTTTTAACTGATCACTACATGACCTACAAACACTTAATTCAACTGAATAAGCCTGGTTTAGCTCCACACATAAGCCCTTCTGCGACAACAAAGCAGCACTGATTGGCTGCTTGTAGATTTGGGGGTGGAGAGAGGAGAATTTAATACACAGAATCTGGTTCAACTTCAGACTACGTGTCACAGCCCTGACACAGGTAAGATGCTATTAAGTGCTATTAATGACTGATCTAAATGAGACAATTTTAAGTTACATTTTCAGTAGCTGCTTGTCTTAGTCATTTTGAGAAAACTAATTTTATTTGCCCTTTTTTTTGTAGTTATGGAGTTGAAAACAATTCTCCAGATTTTTGTTGCAACCCTGCTCTGTGGTAAGACTTCAGAATGAGACATATAGGCCTAGAGGTTTACGGTTTATGTTATATTGTCTTAAATAGACAACTAATTTGGAACTGTTCACAAAATAGATACAGATAATTTCTTTCTTTCTTTTTTTTTAATGAATTTGCATTAACTGTCTCAAAATGTTTTGTTAAAATATCTTAGGGCTATGTGCTGCTGGGCCTGCAGGGAAAGAGTTTGCACTATCCTTTATGCAGAATTACATACCAGGGAATAAAGGAGGTCCAGCACAGTTCATCGTAGAGGTCTCTAGCCCCCCAAGTTCTCTCATAAGCACAAAGGTGAAGGTAATTGCCCTGGGAAAAGTCTGGGAGACAACTCTTCAGCCAGGAATTGGCAAGTCTATCCAGCTTCCTGCTGGGGTAGAGATGACTGGAAGCACAAGAAACAAACAGACTGTCCAGGTAGAAGCCAATCAGGACATTCTGGTGTTGTCACTAAACTCTAAGCCTTTCTCAGCTGACACTTCAGTGATCTACCCTGTCCAAGACTGGGGGACGGAGTATTTCATCTATACTCCACAAATGGGTCCACCTGATCAATATAAAGAGTTTGCCATTACTAATCATGGCATACTAAATACTGTGGAGATTCAGTTAAATGGTATGGCGTCATTTGAAGGGCAGGAATACCCACAGGGTAGCAAACTTGTCATTGATTTGGAGCCATTTGAAAGTGTGCTAATCCAAAGTAAGGAAGATTTGACTGGCTCCAAAGTATCTGCCAAGCAACCAGTGGCAGTCTTCACAGGACACAGCTGTACGTGGTATTTTACAGAGTGTAATCATGTGTATGAACAACTGCTTCCTGTAAGTAGCTGGGGAAAGGAGTTTATAGTTGCAACTCTTGCATACACAAAACCCTCAGACAGGTTCGATTCAGTAATCATTCAGGCCTCAGAGAACACTGAAATCCAAATCACTACTCAAGATGGTGTAGCTTCACCAAAACAAATGGTGGCTGGAGAAACGCTCTACATCAATCTTCCATATCCAAACTCTCTGCATTTTACCACTGATAAAGGTGTTCAAGTGCTATATGAATTCAATGGTGGAATCAATCAAAATGGAGAAACAAATGACCCCTTCCTCATTACAGTCTTGTCGAAAGACCGCTTTAGTACCTCATATGCAATGGCGAGTCAAGCTGGCTTTACCAACGAAGCTATCATTATAGCTCAGACCAAAGACTTGGGAAAACTAACACTAGATCAAAATCCATTCCCGAATGACCTTCAGTGGACTCAAGCAGGGGAAAGTGAATACTCATGGACACAGATCATTTACACTGAAGGCACAGGCTTCCATCAAGTCTCACATCCAGACTCACCTTTCGCTCTCTACAGCTTTGGTGCATCAAAAGACAATGGATATGGGTCTCCTGCCCCTGGTAATCCTCCAGGTAAGAAAAGATAATTATGAATGTACTTACAGAAATATTTTTACAGAATGCAGTAAGACAATGTCCCATGCACCATAAATTTTTACCTACTGTCAAACTGAATAAGACCAGGGGTTGGCTATATTTAAAGGGCTTCTGCTTGGTCATAAATGAAGACAAGCATAAATGTAAGGCCAGTGGTCATAAACTGAGCATTTACTATGACAGGAGGTAAAATGTACGTAAAGCTGGCAGTAGAGGTACAAACAATACAATGGCTATCAGGTTTAGACTCAGTAGGTTGGAGTCTTCAACCAGGGGCATATTTAGTTATTTGGGGGCCCTCATTTCAGTGTTTTAACATAGATATTTAAATTTTCAGCATATGTTATTTAGCAATAATAATTATAATATTCTTCTGGGGGCTTCTGGGGGCCCAAGGCAATTGCTTACATTTGCCTACTGTTAAGTCCACCCTTGTCTACAACCATGACACCACTTTAACTGCAGCCAACCCACTCTTTGAATGCTCTTTGATGGCTCCCTTAACATATTAGGAGTTATTATTAAGCAGTTATTAAGCAGTCTGCCTTAGTGCAATTAGACCCAGTCGTTCAAACAATACTAAATGTATAAGAGTACAAAAGATTTTATAGGAACGACACTAAATGAACCAATTTCACAAAATTCATTTCAGCTACAGTTGGTGTCTGCTGGGTTATGGGAGATCCACATTACCGTACATTTGATAGCAGTTACTACAACTTCATGGGCAACTGTACCTATATCATGGCCAAGAACTGCCATGTGGACAGTTTTCACCCAGCTTTTGAAGTCCAAACTGAGAATGAACGGCTTGGCAGTACAAAAACCACCACTGTTAACAAAATCATTGTCAATGTCTATGGTATAAACATCACAATTGTACGCCACGAGACTGGGATTGTACGAGTAAGTATAGACTATAAAAATGTGTTATCCAGATGGTGGGTTATGATTATTTTTTCAAATGTAATGTATAACTGTACTACTAGTTTATATCATGACATTTATTTACTACTTTTGTTCAGATTAGTGATTCACTCTGGTACCTTCCAATCTCCTTGGACAATGGCAGAGTAACTCTTCAACAAAGTGGTCTGTCAGTTATTATGAAGACAGACTTTGGATTGTCAGTGCAGTATGATTGGGATCAGTATTTAGTGGTGAATATACCAGGGAGCTTCATGGGAAGAATGTGTGGCATGTGTGGAAACTTCAATGGAAAGAAAGAGGATGACCTCACCACTCCTACCGGCAGTGTAGCAAGCAGTATTCCACAACTGGGAATGAGCTGGAGAGTACCAGGTTTACCAGGAGATGCCTACTGCAGTGATGATTGTGTGGGCCAGTGTGAGAGCTGTCAGGGAGAATCATGGTTTGAACGTTTGGCCGCAAAGGCCTTCTGTCACTTGGCCACCCTTCTCACTGATGGTCCATTCCAAGATTGCAACTCTGTCATTGATCCCAAGATTTTCTATGAAAATTGCCTTTTCGACTACTGTATGGGAAAAGGATACAAAAACTTCCTATGTAAGACAGCAGAAATTTATACAGATGCTTGTCAGCGAGCTGGCATTCGTGTGCATGACTGGAGATACATCATTGGCTGTTGTAAGTATAGATTATATTATAGCTTATAGAATGGGTACATTAAGGTCATGTGCATAAAGTTTATTCCTCTTTTTAATGGAAATAGTTGTATTTAAAGAGTTGTATCTGCCTCTTGTGGTGAATGGATGAATGAATTCACTATTCACCTATAGAGGGGTATACTGGGAAATTAGCTTTTTTAAAGCAACTAATAAAATAATTTCATGAATGGTACAAAATGATTGCATTGCTTTTCTAATTCTGTAATCAGAAATAGGCTACAACAGCCTGTACATGCTAGTTTGTTTCATTTGATGAACTAATTAGTTTGGCACTATCTTCCACACTTCTTAAAAAAGATTATAGATTTTATTGCTATAACAATATTAAGTTCCTTGTTACTTATGAAATTAAAACAAATTAAATTTTAAAAGGCCAACCATGAACACAGATACATTTATTGTATAGATCTATCTACTCACATAACCAAACAGAGAGAATGTTTCATAATAGGATCAGATGCTAGCACATCTGACAGTTTTAAGCAGAGACAGTTAAATGTGACTTATTAAGTGGGGCTTCTTTATAAGTTCTATTATATCTTTTCAGCTACCCCTAAATGCCCGGCAAACAGTCACTTTGAGTCCTGTGCCTGTCCTGCTACCTGTGAGAATCCCACTCCTTCTGCTGAATGTAAAGCAAACTGTGTAGAGGCTTGCACTTGTGATGATGGATACTTGTGGAGTGGAAACAAGTGTGTCCCTAAGAATCAGTGTGGCTGCATGTTCAAAAGTGGAGGTGATGAGCGTTACTTACAGGCTGGAGAATCCATCTGGGCTGATGACAACTGCAGCAAAAACTGTACCTGCAACCCAACAAACGGTGAAGTTGTATGTGAAAACAGCGGTTGCTCAGGTGGAACAGAATGCAGTGTAGTCAATGAGATCAGAGGCTGCCATCCAGTGCATCATGCCACCTGTAATATCTATGGAGATCCTCACTACAGCACATTTGACAACAGCACCTATGCCTTCCAGGGCACATGTACTTACACTGCTGCTCAGGGCTGCCACCTTGAGGGAACACAACTCACTCCGTTTGCAGTTACAGTGGAGAATGCAAAGTGGAATGAGATCCAATTAAGTCCAAATGTCTCTATGGCCAATATGGTGATTGTGCAAGTGTACGGCATGACTTTAGTGCTGCAAAGGAATCAACTATATCAGATAATGGTTAGTACAATCTGTGCGCTATAGACTGTCAACTATAGCTATATACTGTACATCCTGTAGCCTTCAAGTATTTAACTATCACAGTGAACAATCACAGTGATTCACATTTTACAACTAAGTTGCTGGTTCTTGAATATTAAGGGGGAAAAAATAACTCAGTTGTATTTAGTTAGATGACACGTTATTAGACTGGTACTAAGAAATTATGTACCAGTCTAATAACGTGTCAGTATCGGGGCTACAATGTCCTGAAACACTGGATTGTTATTACATCAGATAGCTTGGCAACAAAAATTGATACTGATACTCTGATTTCATATTAAAAAAGTAAGATTGATGCATCCCTAAGCATGAAGATAGATTTCTGAGTAACTTGCTTTTTATTATGACTTACTTATTTGCTTTTTATTATGTTAGTTGTTATGAAAATCCAGTTAGTGGGAAATGGAGGTAAATATCCTGCAAGAGGAAAAGTATTACCTGTGCAAACTCGAGGTCTAGCAAAAACTATGCCAGCCTAGTCAGTTCATGTTTTGCTTTTCTGGAATGATTAGTCTTGATGACCAAATAACCCATATGTCCAGGTAGCTGTAGTACCTTGGTAAAGAGCACCACTGAAAATGAATTACTTTTCACATTTTAGGATACTGCAAGTGGTTAGTTAGATTTCTTGAGCTTGGAAATATTATAGCCAAATCCAGAATCCTTCATTTATTTTATTCAATATTTTTAGGTTAATGGATTATGGACCAACATTCCTGCAAGTCTTGATGATGGAAAAGTGAGGGTCCAGCGAGAAGGCAATCAAAACGTAATATTAACAAACTTTGGCCTGAGAGTCACTTTCAATATGATTTATCATGTCACCATTACAGTCCCAAGCAGCTATGCAGGAAAGACCTGTGGCTTGTGTGGAAACTTTAATGGTAATAAGAATGACGAGTTCCTGTTGCCAAATGGCAAGGAAACCAAAGAACTGAAAACATTTGTAGCTGCATGGAAAGTACCTGCTCCTGGTGTTGTGTGTGATGATGGCTGCAGTGGTGATTTCTGTCCAAAGTGCCCTGAAGATAAGAAAATTGTATTCGAAAAGGACTGTAGTATTATTACCAACCCTGAAGGCCCATTTGCTGCCTGCCACAGTGTAATTACCCCTGATTCCTACTTCCAAGATTGTGCCTATGATATCTGCATGGGTGAAGGAAATCAGAATATGCTCTGCCATGACATTGCTGCATACATGACTGCCTGTCAGGATGCAGGCGTTATTGTTCAAAATTGGAGAACACCAACATTTTGTCGTAAGTATAAAGCAAGCTTGTAGAAGGTGATTAAGAGCAATAAAACATTATGAATCTATAGATTCTTTTTTTTTTTTTGTGACTATTCCTTGTGCTTAATCCTTGCAGCCTTATCATGTCCTGCCAACAGTGCCTATGAAATCTGTGCAAAGTCATGTGATGTACCTTGTCCTGGCCTTACTGAAGTTATGAATTGTAATATTCAGACCTGTGCTGAAGGCTGCATGTGTAAACCTGGATTCTTTAACAATGGGACTGGCTGCGTGACAGCAGATCAGTGTGCCTGCTATGAGAATGGACTAACCTATAAGGTAAGTAACATTAATAGTAAGAGTTATGAAAGTCTGATGGATAATAGTGAGATAATTATTTATTGCAACTTTTTATGCTCAGGTGTAATGAAATGAAAACAAAACAGAAATCACTCAAGCAGACTCAAAGAACACCAGCTCTCTGTCTGACATTCAGTGCAAGACACATATAAGCATCCCGTTAATTACACACACAGGTGTAGCAGCTCATTCATTACCCACTAATTCACAATACCTCCTCCCATTCACAGCCCATGCTTGAGCATGCCCCAACTTTCTACTCTATTCAATGTATTAACACTCCTGGTCAGTTATTTACAGTCACCCAGGACCAGGCTGCCATCTATACTTGAATAGGGAGAGACCCCTGAATACAGTGAACCACAAAAATATGGATATAAAATCCATATTAATATCTGACAATAGTCACACTGTATGGCCAAAGGTTTGTGGACACCTGTCCATCACATCCATGTGTGCTTATTGAACATCCCATTTCAAATTTATTCCCCCTTTGCTGTTATAATAACCTCCAGTCTTCTGGGAAGGCTTTACCTTAGATGTTGAAATGTAGCTGTGGGTTTTTTGTCCATTCAGCCATAAGAGCATTAGTGAGGTCAAGTACTGATGTTGAGCGAGGAGGCCCCAGGCTTCTCTGTTTTTAGAAAAGCAGAAAAAGTCCATGCAGATGATCTACAATAAATCATATTTCCTCTGCATTATTCTTATCATACTGAGTTGACAGGTTAGTGTCACGTCCCAAGACATAAGGGAGATTAGGACGGATGCAAGTGCAGTTAACAGTTTTATTAAGACAGACTCTGGCAGAATAATCCAAAGGAAAGACAAAGTTCGTAGTCGAGAAACAGGCAAAGGGTCAGGCGATCGGCAAATGGGCATAAACGGGGCAACGCAGGAATCAAGGTCGCGGTCACAGAAAACAGGGTCAAGAAACAAAACAAGAAACATAAACTATGACTAAGAACTGGGAGCGGAAAAACCAGCGTGAACTAAACGGACTAATGTAATGTTTAACTTAACTAAATCTAACAAGGCACATAACAGACAATGACTTTCTCTATCTAATGAATCTATCTAAAATGTCTAAACTAATACTCCGCACCGTGTGCTGGGAGGCGCGCGGTATATATACAAACATAATCAGCGCATTAAGTGCTGACGGCTGACACCAATCTAGACACACGCTCAAACAGCCAATGACCGAATAGGGAGGAGACATAACAGAAACATAACAAATGCACGTGTCCATAGTAAACAATGTCACGGTTGTCAACATTCGAAGAGCGGGCACTCGGGCACCTTGCTCGTGCACGCTCACATGCTCTCCAGCGCGCTGCCTAAAGTGGAAACCGTGACAGAACCCCGGCCCCCTGGGCAAAATGTCCCCAGCTGAACCAGGAGACTGTGCGGCATTCTTAGCTGAACAAAAAAGCAGATCGACATCCTCTGCATTACAGAAAAACGGAGCGAAGTCCTCGGCGGAACAGGACAGCGGAGCGACATCCTCGGCGGAGCAGGCAAGCAGAGCAACGTCCTCAGCAGAGCAGGCCAGCAGAGCGACGTCCTCGGCAGAACAAGCAAGCAGAGCGACGTCCTCTACGGAGCAGGCAAGCAGAGCGATGTCCTCGGCGGAGCAGGAAGGCAGAGCGACGTCCTCAGCGGAGCAGGAAAGCAGAGTGACGTCCACATCGGAACAGGAACGCAGCACGACGTTCTCAATGGAGCCTACAGGCTGAACTTGGTAGGCTGTGTCATCGGATTCAAGCGTGAGCATAACTTGGTTGATCATGTCAGCAGACTTCGACTTGAGCAGAGCTTGGTTGTCCGTTTCAGCAAACTCGGGTGTGAGCAGAACTTGGTTGAACGTATTTACTGACTCTGGCGTGAACATAACTTGGTTGGTCATGTCAGCAGATTTGGACGTGAGCAGAGCTTGGTTGTCCATGTCAACAGACACTTGGTTGGTCATGTCATCAAACTTGGACGTGAGCAGAGCTTGGTTGTCTGTGTCAACAGACACTTGGTTGGTCGTCTCTTCGACCTGGGACAGGAACGTGGCATTACCTTGGGACTCTGGAGCTGAGACCCCCTCGTGGGTCTCAGGCTGAAACTCTTGGGCTGAGGTCTTCACGTGGACCTCTGGCTGGAGCTCGGTGGGTGAGCCCACCTCATGGATCTCAGGTTGGAGCTCGGGTTCTGAGGTCGCCATGTTGACCTCTGGCTGGAGCTCAGGTGCTGAGACCTCCTCGTGGGTCTCAAGCTGGAGCTCTGAGGTCACCACGCGGACCTCTGGCTGGAGCTCGGCGGGTGAGACTACCTCATGGGGCTCAGGTTTGAGCTCTGAGGTCGCCACGTTGTCCTCTGTCTGAAGCTCGGCAGGTGAGACCACCTCATGGGTCTCAGGTTCGAGCTTAGGTACAGAGGTTGCTTTGTTGACCTCTGGCTGGAGCTCGGCGGGTGAGACCACCTCATGGGTCTCAGGTTCTAGCTTTGGTACAGAGGTTGCTATGTTGACCTCTGGCTGTAGTTCCGCAGGGGCTTTCCTATGTAGACGTTTGTGCTGATGCCAGCTGCTCTTGAAGCATTCCTTAGAGAAGAAAAATGCTTCCTGGAGACCCAACTTCTTGCATGTGGGACATTGGAGCTGAGTCTCTTTCCCGCAGCCCTCAGTCATGCATCTCGGAGAAAGCTCCCCCACGTTGGCCGGAACCTGAAGCGGATCTGTGGAGGCTGCCCTGTCAGTCCCCTCATAATAGAGGTTGAATGGCAGGTCAGCCTGTGGCTGTCCATTGACTCTGCACCCCAGTAAATCCAGACTGTTTATCTGCCCTGGCTGCGTGAACTCCTCCATAAGAAGTTCTGCAAACTGAGTGACATCATGGAGGGCAGAGGACCCAGTACTCACCAGTTGCTCCGCCCAGTCACGGGCCGGACCGCCAAACCTGGACACTAAGGACCCGATCCACTGTCTCTTATTAGGCTTGGGATACGCCAGGCTGCAGAAATATTCCTGGCAGCTGAAGAGGAACTCCAGCGGGTAGCTCCCCAATCCCACTGTCTCCGGTGGAAGTTCAACGGCGTACCTTTGAGGGAACTGCACAGACAAGAAATGCGGCCAGTAATCCGAGCGTTTCCTGATAAGGTGCTGTCCTGCTACTTCCATGGTTTTTGTAGCGCGATGTCTCCCCTGTCTTCCTGCTGCATCCATGTAGAGGCGGAGTACTCTGCACGTCTTGAGACGTAAGGGAGATTAGGACGGATGCAAGTGCCGTTGACAGTTTTATTAAAACAGACTCAGGCAGAATAATCCAAAGGAAAGACAAAGTTCGTAGTCGAGAAACAGGCAAAGGGTCAGGCGATCAGCAAACAGGCATAAATGGGGCAAATCAGGAATCAAGGTCACAGTCACGGAAAACAGGGTCAAGAAACAAAACAAGAAACATAAACTATGACTAAGAACTGGGAGCAGAAAAACCGGCGTGAACTAAACAGACTAATCTAAAGTTTAACTTAACTAACTCTAACAAGGCACATAACAGACAATGACTTTCTCTATCTAATGACTCTATCTAACGTATCTAAACTAATACTGCGCCGTGTGCTGAGAGGCGTGCGGTATATATACAAACATAATCAGCGCATTAAGTGCTGACGGCTGACACCAATCTAGACACACGCTCAAACAACAGCCAATGACCGAACAGGGAGGAGATATAATAGAAACATAACAAATGCATGTGTCCATAGTAAACAATGTTACGGTTGTCAACAGTCGAAGAGCGGACGCTCGCGCACCTTGCTCGTGCACGCTCACATGCTCTCCAGCGGCTGCCTAAAGGGGAAACCGTTATAACAGTTAGTTATAAATATTGGATGCTGACTTTGGCATGAAAACTACAGCATAATGTGTCTATTATGAGAAATGTATTAACAGCCCAAGACTAAATAAATAAAGATTGTTGGAGAGACAGAGGTGCTATACTCTATATAAGATAAAACTTTATTGATCCCACACTGGGGAAATTCCATAATATATGCACATATATGCACGTGTCAGTATAGGAATCTGACAGTCTTGGCTTTTTTGTCTCATTATTACTTTACCAACATTTGGCTGATTGGCTCCTTTAATTGAACGGAAGGACAACAGCATACATTGAGCCTCTATTGTTTATACAGCATCCATGCTGAGTGTTACATGCTACCCCATTCATATGTCAAACAGTGGCCCATTGCAACTCCATACAGTCTCTTATAGTATTCCATAAGCTTCTGTTATTTAGACACAAATATGGCATGATTACTTTGTTAAATGTTGAAAAATAAAAGCACCAAAAACAAGACAGTGGTCATGATGACATGTTAAAACCCTCTTACAGATTAATGAGACTGTCATCACAGAATCTTGCCAAGAAAGTTTGACCTGTCTTTCATCTGGAAAAGTAAGCCATGAAACCATCGAATGCAGTTCTATTGAAGTCTGCGAGATAAAGAATGGGGTTCGTGGCTGCTATCCAAAACCTAATGGTGAGTAAAACACTTTTGCTATATTCCTCCTCAATAGAAATGTCACAGTTATCTTTTAAAAAAAAAAAATATTTAGGATTAGCGTATGAAACATTGTAACTGTAAATCATTATAACTCCTCTACCTGCAGATCCTTCTACGTAAAATGATTATGACTGTAATTAGAAAAAAGGGACTGGAAACAAGTATAGCAATAAATAGATAAACTGGTGACAGTGCTTATCTCGAGATCTGAATTTTATATGAATAAGAGTATGAAAATCTTTTCTTTAAAGTGAGTTGTAAGTGTAGTAGATGAGTGCTTGGTCAGTGTATCTTTTAAATCATAGGCATGTGTTCTTTACATGAGAACACAGAGAATTAACAAAACATTACAATTATTTTATTAATTTGACAAATTATACATTATAAATGATAATATGATAAAATCAGTGACATCTTGGGCACACGTTACAATTTTATGACTTCGATTTCATATCTGTTGGCTTAATTAAGTTGTGTGCGCAAAACTGTCAGAAAAAGAATAGCATGTGCTGGAAAAATGTGCTATTTTATAAGCTGCCAAAGCCACAGCTGGAAGCCACATTATTAAATTCAAATACAGAGAATGGAATTCAAGTGTGAGGGCTTTTATTTGGCAATGCCAACAGACCAGTTTTCACAATGGTAGTCAAAAAATAAGCAAGAGTTCAAAGACAAAGCTATCAGGTTAATTCAGAGCTCCAAGGCCATTAGCAAGAAAAAAAGGGAAAAACTGAATGATGACCATGATGGTAAATGTGCACAGGGGAGGATGACAATATGATAGATAGAATAATCTAGTGGCTAATTTTGAATAAATGTGTTTTATGTTTTCTTTTGCAATTTGGTGTGTATTTTTTTGTTTGGGTGCACTAGCAATTTGGTTAAAAGAAAGCCGGTTTGTAAAACATGAAATAGAATTTTTACATTTTTGCTTGTATCAGGAAAACATGGTTTTGACAGTATGTTTCCACAAACAGCAAGCACATTTTTGGAGTCTGAAAATATCACTACACCAGTGGATTTTAAATGTCACACCCCCTGTTGTGCTACGCCACCCACATAAGTGTAGACATGTTCATTTCTAATTGCAAAAATACTAACTTAAGCATGTGTTTATATGAAAACAGATCACCTCAAGTGATTGTCTGTCTCCTTGTTTTTTTTAATCATTTCCAAATCATCACTATAATCAGTTATAATTATTCCCTTAGCTTCACCAGGTATCTGTTGGGTCATGGGAGATCCACACTACCGTACTTTTGATGGCGAATACTACAATTTCATGGGCAACTGTACTTACATCATGGCCAAAAACTGCCATGTGGACAATGATCATCCAGCATTTGAAGTCCAAGCCATGAATAAACGTACTGGAAGCTCAAAAGCCATCAGTGTCAGTGGTGTCATCATTCAAGTCTATGGTCAAACCATCACCATTTTGCAACATGAGAATGGGTTTGTCAGAGTGAGTTCAAATATTTGTTTACCATTGACCTGTTTTAGCAATAGGGAGTTTATATTAAATCTTACTGTTCTAATGTTCATGTTCTCATACATTTCAGATTAGTGATTCACTTTGGTACCTTCCAATCTCCTTGGACAATGGCAGAGTAACTCTTCAGCAAAGTGGTCTGTCGGTTGTTATGAATACAGACTTTGGATTGTCAGTACAGTATGATTGGGATCAATATTTGTTGGTGAATATACCAGTTAGCTTTATGGGAAGAATGTGTGGCATGTGTGGGAACTTCAATGGAATGAAGGGCGATGACCTCACCACTCCTACTGGCAGTGTAGCAAGCAGTATTCCACAATTGGGAAAGAGCTGGAGAGTACTAGGTGTTGTGGGTTGTACAGATGATTGTGTGGGCCAATGTGAGAGCTGTCAGGGAGAATCTTGGTTTGAACGTCTAGAAGCCAAGGCCTTCTGTCACTTGGCCACCCTTCTAACTGATGGTCCATTACGCGATTGCAACTCTCTCATTGACCCCAAGGTTTTCTATGAAAATTGTCTTCTGGACTACTGCATGGGAAAAGGATTTAAGAATTTCCTATGTAAAACTGCAGAAATTTATACAGATGCTTGTCAGCGAGCTGGCATTCATGTGCATGACTGGAGACACATCATTGGCTGTCGTAAGTTTTATGAAGTGTGTGTGTGTGTTCACATCAGAAAACCCAAATTTCTGGCCTTAGAATATGAAGTGTTACTTAGGAATGTAACACCTGTGTACTTAAATTGTATTTTTACCATACTGGCTTACATACTGTATGAATGTGCAAAATATTTATTGTTACACATAGGTTAATTAATCCAAAATATAGACATTTATTGGCTGCATAAGTATTCACCCCAAAGAACCACCCTTGGCTTGCAACTTTAGCTGCAAGTCTTCTGGGATATGTCTTTTTACAGCTTTGCAGTTCTGGACCTGATGTTTTGCCCATTGTTCTTGACAAACTTGCTCAAGCTCTGTCAGACTGGATGGAGATCATTATCACTGAACAACAATTTTCAAGTCTTACCACAGATTCTCAAATGGATTGAGGTCTGGGTTTTGACTGGGCCATTGTAACACAGTCGGGTTCTTGGTTTTGTACCATGCCAGTATAGCTTTGGCACATTTCTTACTGCCTGTTGGAAGGTGAACCTCCATCCCAGTCTAAAGTCTCTTAGACTGTAACATGATTTCTTCTAGGATTGCCCTTTATATGGCTCCATCCATTTTGAACTTAACCCTGTCCAGTTTCCTAATCCCTGTTAATGAAAAGCATTCCCATGACATGATGCTACTACCACCATGCTTCACTGTGGGGAAGGGATGAGAAGTGTTGATTTTGTGTACCAACACCAAAAAAGTCAGACCTTTTCCATATCTTTTACAAGTCTCTAACATGAGACTTTATCCATAATGGCTTTCTTCTCATCACTCTTCCATGAAACTTTTATGTTTTTTTATTTGTAAAAAAAAAAGGTAAAATATATATATATTTTTAAATGTATAGCTTTACCCCGCTTTGATATTATGATTTTTTTTGTGTAGATTCATAGCATATATTCCCAAATAAGTCTACTTACTTTCCAAGTTGTGACACTACAGATTGTGGAAAAGTTCAAGAGAGGGTGAATGCTTATGCATGCCACTGTAGCTGTTTCCTGTAGATATCTGTGAACTGCTTTTGAAAAAGAATGTGTAGATTTACTAAAAATCTTTTTATCCAGCTACCCCTAAATGCCCGGCAAACAGTCACTTTGAGTCCTGTGCCTGTCCTGCTACCTGTGAGAATCCCACTCCTTCTGCTGAATGTAAAGCAAACTGTGTAGAGGCTTGCACTTGTGATGATGGATACTTGTGGAGTGGAAACAAGTGTGTCCCTAAGAGTCAGTGTGGCTGTGTGTATAAAAGTGGAGGTGAGGAACGTTACTTACAGGCTGGACAATCCATCTGGGCTGATAACAGTTGCAGCAAAAACTGTACCTGCAACCCGACAAATGGTGAAATTATGTGTGAAAATGCGAATTGCCCAGTTGGAACAGCATGCAATATTAGTAATGGGATCAGAGCCTGCCAACCACTCTCTCATGCCATCTGTAATATCTATGGAGATCCTCATTACAACACATTTGACAACAGCACCTACGACTTCCAGGGCACTTGTACTTACACTGCTGCTCAGGGCTGCCACCTGGAGGGAACACAACTCACTCCGTTTGCAGTTATAGTAGAGAATGAGAAATGGAATGAAATTCAATCAAGTCCAAATGTCTCTATGGCCAAGGTGGTCGCAGTGGAGGTGTATGGCATGATATTAGTGCTGAGAAGAAATCAGCTCCATCAGATAATGGTTAGTATAGCCTCTTTTGCCGTTTGCAATATTGTGAAAACCATAAATGCGAAAGGTAGAGGCCTTTAAATCTGGAGGTGAGTGGCTTGATAACGCACATGATGCAGAGAACTGAGATGTTAATCACCTTCATCTTCCAGTAAGCAATATGATGAGAATTTGGAGAATTGAGTATTCTGAGCTGAGATGTGTAAAAATACATGCTATCTAGTTTAGTATTGAATATGTCTTAGCAAATATTTATGAGAGTGTTTTTTGACCAACATTTAACTGTAGGCTTTTGAGAAAATTGGTAATAAGTTGCTCAGTACAAAACCATGTTCTGTTAACGTGTTAACTGTAAACATTTGCTTCGGAAAAATAATGTACCAAAGCATTCACTGGAAATACTTTCTTTTCAGGTTAATGGTGTCTTAACTAATATCCCTGTAAATCTCAATGAAGGAGAAGTGATAGTCCAGCAGGAGGGCTACAACAATGTAATCAGTACAAACTTTGGTCTAAGAGTAGCCTATGATATGATTTACCACGTTACTGTCACAGTCCCCAGCACCTACCTTGGAAAGACCTGTGGCATGTGTGGAAACTATAATGGTAATAAGAATGATGACTTCCTGCTGCCAGATGGGAAAGAAACCAAAGAACTGAAAACATTTGGAGCGGCTTGGAAAGTGGCTGTGCCTGGTGTTGTGTGTGATGATGGCTGCAGTGGTGATTTCTGTCCAAAGTGCTCTGAAGATAAGAAACTTATATTTGAAAAGGACTGTAGTATTATTACCAACCCTGATGGTCCATTTTCTGCCTGTCACAGTGTAATTAACCCTGATTCCTACTTCCAAGATTGTGTTTATGATGTGTGCACAACTGAAGGAGATCAACATATGCTGTGTCATAGTATCGCTGCGTACATGACTGCCTGTCATGACTTTGAAGTTCATGTTAACAACTGGAGAACACCAACATTTTGCCGTAAGTGTCATGTTATCATTAGTTTTTGTTACCTGCACCGTGTTTTTTCCTTTTTTCAACTGCCAAATCTAGGCTTCATTTCGAAGCCTAAAATTGCCAGCATCACACTCATGCCAGCTAAGAGTAACAAAAATTATATTATATTATATTAAATACAATCAAATGTGTTACATCAAATCACTCCACATTACTCCTTTTCCATTTAACTCAAATCAAGTTTTACCAATCAATTCATTTTTGTTACTTTAACTCATCAAACACTTAACAGTTTAATACTTGAAAAGCTTTCTCAAACTAAATCCTTATGCCTGTTCGCTATAGCTCTGAAATGCCCTGAAAACAGTGCCTATGAAATCTGTGCAACGGCATGCGACACACCTTGTCCTGGCCTCACTGACGTCATCAAATGTAATATTCAGACCTGTGTCGAAGGCTGTAGGTGTAAACCTGGATTCTTCAATAATGGGACGGGTTGTGTTAAAGAGGATCAGTGTAGCTGTTATGAGAATGGAAAAACCTTCAAGGTAAGTTAAAATCTCTGTTGCTAAAAGCAGATATGCTTGGCATTTAAAGTGACACATTGAGTGACTTTGGAGGTGTGGCTTATAGTCTACTAGTCATACTGTACCAATAATAATCAGCATCATGACCTGCTATAGTAATGACCAATTTAAGTAAATTGCCTGCATTAACTAGTTTGATTGACCATTCATGATGCCTTATGTGGCATCTCCAGACCACTTTGTCCATATGACAATAGAATTTTTATGAAAGAAAGACATTTTTGGTCATAAAAGTCAGAATAGTAATTGAATACATTTGCAATTCACGATCCAGTTTGTTAGTACATACACTATATAATCCCATTGGGCCATATTCAGAGTTGGCAACTTAAATTCAAAAGATATGCCAATATTTACTGAACTTTCTTAAATAGAGGTGTCTGAGATAGAATCTAGACCAGTGGTTTCTCCAAGTGGGGTCTGGGGACCCTCGATTGGGTTGATGAAGCATAGCCAGGGGATCCTTGTTTGTTTTTATTATGATTATTGTGCTCTTATAGCACATTAAAGAAATCTGTTATGAGTGTGTCAGTGGAATTAATTCTACAGTTAAAGGGATCTGGCACCAGAAAATTTAAGAACCCCTGGTCTAGAACACTGGCTTTAAAAAACAATTATTTGCCTTTAAGAAAATGCATAAAGAAGCAAATTGATGTTTTTCCCTTTTTTTTCTTATCAAATGTAATGTGATAAAGTAGCATAAATGCAAGACAGTTTAAAATGGTTAAATAAAATGATTAACACAGTGACATGTGAATGTCAAGATTGTAAGCATTCTAATAAACATCTTGTATAAACTGCTTAAGACTGGTGATTAATCATTCATGACTGGTTGCACCTGTAGTTTTATGGCTGTTAAAAAACATGATACAATTTATAATTCAGTTAACAGATCATTGTTAAATTATCAAACATGATTTAATAGTTTTAGTCAGACACTTCCACATTAACTCTGTGTACTGTTCAGCACTACACTGTCACTTACTGTGCTTATTGTATTGTTTTAGTAGTTACTGTACTGTTCTGTGTTGTTAGCACATGTCTGCACGTGCACTTTATGTAGAATGTTTGCAGATATTATTTAGTTCTGTGTCGTCTCATGTGGTTAGTGTGTTGCTGTATGTAGCACCGTGGTCCTAGAGGAACATTGTTTCGTTTCACTGTATACTGTACCAGCTGTATATGGTTAAAATGACAATAAAACCATTTGAACTTGAACTTGAACTAATAGTTTCTCTATATCTTTTTTTTTTTTTTTTTTTTACAGATTGGAGAGGTTGTTGTCACAGACGATTGTCAGGAAAAACTGATCTGTCAAAAATCTGGTATAGTGAAACAAGAAAGCATGAAATGTAACTCTGATGAAGTATGCCAGGCAGAGAGTGGTGTTCGTGGATGCTACCCAAAACAGTGCATGTTGGAGGCTGCAGGCTCCTTCACTCTTTTCAATGGAACAACTTGGAACATCCCATCTATGGGAGCTTTTGAATTAGTGAAAGTATGTGACGATACTGTTATAGGTATTTGGTTCCGTGTGGTGGCAGTGTTGCAAGAGAAAACTGGGGTCCTCTCTACTTCAGCTGTTCACATCTTCTTTGAAAATGCTATTGTCACAGTTACCAACCAAAATGATATTTGGGTGAGCAAAATCTCCTTATTCCATTCCGTTCACCCACCCATCAAACTATGTCCAATCATGAATTAAATCAGACATTAAAATTTTATGTTTTCTTTCTTAAACATTTAGTTCAATGGTAGAAAGATGACTCTGCCTACTATGGAAGACAATAATGTAATTGTTAAGGTGATTGATCAGACAGTGATCGTTGAGAAGACATCTGCCCTTAGACTGTCCTACAGTCTATCACAGGAGGTCATAATCACAGTGAACAAAGGAATTGCTGATCAAGTTTGTGGTGCGTGTGGAAAATTAACCGGCTCTATTTCTGGTGAAAGCATAATGTTCTACATGGATCAGTACAGAGCTCCTGATTTTCCCACTTGGTGAGTATACCTGCAAAATGAAATGGTCAAATATATATATTATTTCATTCGATTTCATTAAATTATCATGAAATGATAATAGTTTATAATATATAAACTATAATATCTCTTTTGTTTTTATTGCAGCACCTTGTGATGGGTAAAGAACTACTTTTTAATTCTGGAGGCTGAGCATCAACCAAGCAAAACTGTTGGATAATATATTACATGATTTCTTATATGATTTTCTGAGATTAAAATTAAATATAATATTCTCTGAAATTATAAATTAAATAATAAATAAATAAAGCATTTGCAATATGACATGCTTTTCTTGTTCTTTTTCTTAAATATTAATAAATATGAATCGATCTATCTATCTATCTATCTATCTATCTATCTATCTATCTGTCTATTTATGAACAAAGGTCCTTTTTCAGAATTAAAGTGCTTCTGAAGTTGTGTGTGTGTGTATGTTGAAAAATCCATGATGAACTACCATAAAAGCATGCTCAAGCGTTTGGATTGGCCCTCACAGTTCCCTGACTTGAACATCACGGAAAATCTGTGTGTAGCTTTTAAATGATGCAAGATAGTATCTCAGAACTAGTATCTAAGATAAGAGTATCTCCAAACTAGAAAATGTTCCTCAGAGTAGAGGGGGTGATAACTCCTAAAAGAACAATAGAAAGACCCCTGGCTGGCCACAAAAAGTGTTTGCAAGCTGTGATATCTGCCCAAGGGGATGTTGCTAAGTACTGATTAGTAGAGTGTCCAAACATTTGCTTATGGCACAGTTACAATTTTTTTTTCTTTTACATAAAACTAAATTGTTATTTAAAAAAAATCTTTTTAGGCACAAAACCTGCAGGCCTTTGTTAGACAGCTGAACATGAACAAAAATGGCACCTTCCAGCACGATAACAACCCAAAGCCCAAATCCAAGTTTAGAATGGCCCAGTCAGCTCCCAGACCTAAATCCTATTGAAAACGTGTGGAAATGAGATCCCCTCACAATTTGAAAGATTTGGAGCAGTTTTGCAAGGACGTGTGGAATAAAATTGGCAAAACAAAATGTGGTATGTTGGTAGACTCTTACCCAAAAAGACTGAGTGCTGTAGTACAAGCAAAAAGTACTTCAACAACATATTATTTAAGGGACGTGCACATTTGTGGAACCAGGTTATTGTACTTTTTTCTTTTCATTTACATTACATTTATACATTTATTCATTTAGCAGATGCTTTTATCCAAAGCGACTTACGAATGAAGAAATACAAGCAAAGTGATATATCAAGCAAAGACAATACAATAGTGCTACCATACAAGGCTTTTAATTGAGTTCTAGAGGAGCAAAGTGCAGAGTTGATGTGTAAGAGTCAGAATAAGTGCAGTTTTTGTTTGTTTGCTTTTTTAAGTTTGGACAAGTTAGGGATTAGTCAAGTGTTCATGGAAGAGACAACAAAAACAGCAAGAAATTGCTATATTTTGTGCACAACATAGCAGTACTTATGCTCTAAAAATAGCCAATGAAAATTTTCTCAAAACTCATATTCTTGGAAGTACAGAAGGTGTTTTAATACAGAGTTCAAGGATCCATGAAATGAGCATGTGGAACAGAATCTGGATGAGTAGTTATTAAAAGAGAAGACTTTTCCATGGACATGGTTATACTTGCTGATACTGTTTCATGCAATTAATTCACTTACTTTTCCAGCCTGTTGTTGCCCCCGTCCCAACGTTTTTGAGACATGTTGCAGCCATCAAATTCAAAATTACCACATTATTGGACAGAACCGTGGTACAGTGACCCAGAAGGGTAAGGCACCTAAAAAAAAGAAGTCAACTAGAAATAAACAGTCAACTTAATTTTTTTTTAAATAAGAGGAGCAACTTTAAACTAAATAAAAGCTGCCAAAAGTAACAACAACAAAACAACAACAAAAATGAGAGCCCTCTCTTTCTGGGATAAGTTGCAAGCTACCTCACAAGGCACTATGGGATTAAGGCTGAGAAATAACAAATGCCACAATAAACATGGCCGTCTTTAGCCACAGGCCTAGCGAGGAACATTTTTAAGGCAAAGAAGTGAATTTTCATCCCTGGCCAAGATCACCTGACTTGAATCCAATTGAGCATGTATTAAAAATGATTGTCAAACAGTTCATGAACAATCTCACACCACACCACCAGAGGGCAGTTTTAGGACTTCTTCTACTGTCGTTCTCATTTCCAATTTTGCCTTTCCACACCACCGTAATGGATTTGAAATGAAGAAATCAAGATGGGATTTTTTTTTTTACAGAGTCCCTCCATTTTCACAAGCTCAAAAGTAATTGGACAACTGACTGATAAGCAGTTTCATGGCCAGGTGTGGCATGTTTCCTCGTTATTTCATGACACATTAAGGAGATAAAATGTCCTTGAGTTGATTCCAAATGTTCACTATGCAATTTGTAGCTTTTCTTGGGAATTCTCAATATGTAGTCCAAAGTGCTGCTGATGCAAGTGAAGGAGGCCATCATTAGGCTAAAAAAAAACAAACAAACAAACAAACAAAAAAGCCTATCAGAGAGATAAGAGAAACTTTAGGAATGGCCAATCAACAATTTGGTACATTCTTAAATAGAAGGAATGCACTGGTGAGCTCAGCAACACCAAAAGCCTTGAAGACCACAGAAGACACCTCAAGTAGATGATCACAGAACTCTTTCCTTGTTGAAGAAAAATCCCTTCACAACATCTAGCCAAGCCAAGAACACTCTGGAGGAGGTAGGCATATCATTGTCAAAGTCTACAGTCAAGAAATGCCTTCATGAATGTAAATACAGACAGTTTACCTCAAGATGCAAACCACTGGTAACACTCAAAACAGAAAGGCCAGATTAGACTTTGCTTATAAAAAAACAAATAAATAAATAAAAAGCCTGACCAGTTCTGATGCAAGATTAACTTGTATCAGAATGATGGGAAGAGAAGAGAATGTAGAAGGAAAAGAAGGGCTCTTGATCCAAAGCATATCACATCATCTGTCAAACATGTGGAGGAAGTGTTATGGTTTGGGCAGGTATGGCTGCCAATGGAACTGGGTCACTAGTGTTTATTGATGATGTGACTGCGGATAGAAGTAGCATGATGAATTCTGAAGTATATAGAGATATACGTTTTACTCAGATTCAGTCAAATGCGGCAAAATTGATACGGTGGCATTTCACAGTACAGATGTATAATGACTCAAAACATACAGCAAAAGCAACCCAAGAACTTAGGTTCTTAAGGCAAATAAATAAAATATTCTTAAAATGTCTGATGGCCTCAACTCAATTGAGCATACTTTTCACTTGCTGAAGACAAAACTGAAGGCAGAAAGACCCACAAACAAGCAACAACTGAAGGCAGTTGCAGTAAAGGCCTGGCAAAGCATCTTAAGGCAGGAAACTTAGCATTTGATCATGTCCATGGGTTCCGGATTTCAGGAAGTCATTGACGGCAAAGGATTTGCGTCTGAGTAGTAAAAATAATATAACTTTATCTACAATTTCATCCCATCATATGTGGACTTTTTTCCTTTCTAGTGAATTTTTTTTTTTTTGTTCCATTTGGTTTATGCTGACCAAATGTACCCCTGATCTTATTCATCTTCAGTTAGAGAGTTAACACTAGCTAGCTAGCAGCATCTAGTATTAGCTAGCTAAGTTGTTCAAAATCATTTCAATAATCTTAACATTTCTACCTTGCATATTAGCTAAGTTAATTACAGTAAATGTAGGATATTTCACACAATTGTTTACTCAGATGCTGCTGTTAGATGACTGACTTATATAACTGCCATCTGTTTCTGGCTTACTATAGGTATATTGGAACATTTAAGAAATGTAATTAATTCATTTATTCTAGTAACATATAAGAAATTAAATTCTAACAACAACGAGAGCACCATGGGGATTTACAGATCACTACAACGTTACCATTCTTACAGTATTTGAATAAATGTGAGTATGTCTGAGAGAGAGAGAAAGAGAGAGAGAGAGATGAACAGGTGTGCACATATGTTCACTCAGCTGATCGCTTACATCCTACCATAAAGGACACACCTGATGTGTTTTTCCCCTTGCTCTTTTTCTCCCTTGTGCCCTCACCTTTTTCCCAGACAACTGTTTAACAAAGACCATGTCGCTGCTTCTTTTTTCCTCCTCTTAATATGTAGAATCCAGATGACAGCCATTATTAGACATGGTTAAAACATAACTACTGAAATCATTAATACTGGGCTACTAGCAATCATTTTGACATAAAGCAAAATATTGTGATTGTTCTGACTCTCAGTTGCACATTGAACTGTGCAAACTTGCTGAAAACAATGCGATCATTTTGACATATGATTTCGATTTGTACTCCATGCATCCATCCATGCATCCATCCATGCATCCATCCATGCATCCATCCATGCATCCATCCATGCATCCATCCATGCATCCATCCATGCATCCATCCATGCATCCATCCATGCATCCACCCATGCATCCATCTATGCATCCATCCATCACATTGCTTGTCCTCTGTAGGTTCGCGGTGATGCTGGATCCCTGTGTCTCGCGCTGTAGGCAGAGAAACACCCTGGACATATGGCCGGTCGGTCCATCACAGGGACAACACACAAATATACACTCATTCACACTCGCACACAGACCTACAGGCAATTTAGTATCTTAAATTAACCTGACCTGCATGTCTTTTGATTATGGGGGAAAACTGGCGATTTGAACTCCGATATGATAAACATTTAATATAGCTGCTGATCTAGCTTGCAATTCTGTACCTTTTGTGGTCTCATGCACACACCAAATTCATGGTCTCTCAACTGAGTCTTGAACAACACCACACTGGTTACACCTTAACGGCATCAGAGACGCTGTGAACTCAGGTTTAAATAACTCATAACCACTTGCGGTTCTGTGATTTCAGTTTAAAGTTGACTAATTGTGCAGCCTTACCATACTGATGTCTCAGAGGTCAAAGTTTGGTGTTTTAAATACCCAGTAGAGGTCTCTGTTAAAATTTTAAAAGCATTTTTTATGCTTTTCCATGGTCAGGTAAGCGCCGCTTTCAGAACCGTCACGTCCATAATGGAGAGATGTCACGCCCGTAACAATGGGTTTTCCTCATAAATGTGAAAACGAAAATTAAAATAAAATAAATATTTTATGTTCCATGGAGAGCCAATCCTTCTCCATTCTGTGTGTATTAATACTTCTGGTTTGTGTATTTTATTTCACAGAATTCCTACAGTCTCCCAAAAACTAACACAGGTATATTTCCAGGGGTGGACTTACCATGGCAAAGGTTGGCAATTGCCTTGGGCCCAAGGACCCCCAAAATGCTGCATAAACTTTTGGTTAAGAAAGTTTTGTTTTTAGTTTTCGCTAATTAATTATGTTTTTCTAAAAATCCATATGGTAAAATGCCACCAGAATGCTTAATTTATGAGTTTTATATTCTTTATCACACTGTTCTTCCGTTTCTGTTTGTCTATTTTACAAATATGACGATGTCTGTTCAGTGCTACTTCAAATAAATATGCTTAAATAGCATTTATGTTTATGTATTGTGTTATATTTTTATGCTAGTAAGTGGTGTTAAAAATTGGTCTAACCATCAATGAGCTGGTGTGTTATGATGGGGCGTGCTGTGGGTTGGGTGTGGTGGTCTGTTCAGGGCCAGAAAGTCCAGGCCCACTTTTTGTTCCCAGTTCAACACTGATTATTGCTATTAATACTAAACAACATAGGCTGAAAATTTAAATATCGATGTTAAAACACTGAAATGAGGGCCCTATTCCTACATTTTGCCTAGAGCCCCCAAATCACTAAATCTGCCCTTGGTGGTTTGAATGTGTCCTCAACAACCACTCACTTTTTGTTAAAAAATTTGAGTTACTTTGTTATTTGAATAAATGTTTATACATATTTATGTATTTTTTTATGTTTATCATGTCATTATTATTGCATACATATTCCAAACAATTAAATGATTTTATAGGCAAAGCAACTGCCTTTTGCTCTTGCTAACGAGAATTACTACATTTATTTTACTTTAATACATATACAATAGTGCAATACATAGAATATGCCATCCTGGATGCATCATATCAAATTATGTGTACAATAGAGTTCCTTTATATTGTTTAATATGTCTTTATTTCCTATCCTTTCTTAAAATAAAACCTAAGCATAGCTTATGATCTGCATAAAACGGTTTGCAAGCTAATTCAAAATCTATATCCCAACTCTTTGAACAAAATCTTATAATATTTATTCAAGAATTTTTTGCATGTAACACACACATTCTTTATTTACGATTTCACTAGAATAATATTGAGAAGTTCGAAATGAGAAAAGCAACTTGTGAAGGTGATGGTAAAAGCTTTATTTGGAATTGCCATGAAATGATGGTGTCATTAAAATAAGTAAATCAAGTAACCAATGAGTAAAGCGATCTTTCAACAAATGGAACAAATATGGATTTGCATCTTAATTGAAGCAAAAATATTAATATTTGTTTCAAGTCTCTAAATATTTAAAGATTGCATTATTATCTTTAAAGCATTCAATTTTAATGAAATAATCTGAATGAAGCTTAATGGCTAAGGCCCTGTCTACACTATGTATCAACATGTGGTTTTGAGGTGATCAGATCATATTCAGATTTCACTTCACACACCCAGGATGCACTGTGATCAGATCTGGAGGTGGTCAGAGACGTGAAGCCTCCTCTCACACACAGGCTACTTCATACTATTTCTGTATTAGCTTTGCTTGTTACTCTGTGAATGCATTCATCTCTGTGTATACTCATTCTCATAATTCTTTGTGAGGCAAAAATGCAGGCAAAAAATTATTAGGTAAATGTTTTAATACATTGTCATGATGTTCATTAAATATTGTTGCTAATGGAAACTATTAAAGCTTTTTGGGCACAGATGGCCAGGATAATGGCAACAAATAATTACCTAGATATGAGATTGAAACTCCTGTCTGTTGGGCATGTTTTAGAAACACAAATGTATAGATGGGCTATACAAAGACAATTATCTCTAAGTAGTCTGTAAAAAAGGGCTCTAGCTACAGATTACACAAAATGTGCTAGACCTACAGCTTAATGTAATAATCAATAATGAACAAAAACAAGCATTAAACATGTTAATTTAAATCTTTGTGTTTGCTGTAAAGTACATTACGGCTACACAAAGCCATGCAGTCCTATTTAATCAGGAAATTAACATCCAGTGGATTAATATTTGTTTGAGTTTTTATATTAGGCTGTTGGGGGCTGTTTTTGTAGTGATGTCATTTCAACCCTCATTAGTCATGAAATATGATCGTAAGTGGTCAGTGAAACCGCATTTGAAACACACAAAAAAGGCCTTGTGTGAACAGCTATCCATCTCAGCTGACCACTTGTGATTCAATCACTCAAAACACATTTATAACAGGTGTAAACAGGACCTTATAGTTAGATGCTGCCATCTTTTATTCCTTAAATCCAATGTTAAATCAAAGCAATGCCAAGTGACTCATGACCTTGTCATCATATCAAAGAGCATATTTAACAAAGGGCACTTGGAAAGTCAGGTGCTCTCCATAAAGCCAAGAATTCCTGAAAGCCTTGACCCTGGACATCGAATACTTTGTTGTCACTTCCACAGGCACCACACACTGTTTGCGCCATTTCATCACTCACACTCACTACAAGCCCAAGTGAAAGACTGAAAGACACTTGAAAACTAGCTTTCTTTTCAATAGTGAGTGTATCCTCAGTCAACTGAATGATCACTTCATTCTTCAGTTGCTGTGGCAGAGTGACAAGCTTTCCATTGATCTGGAAAAAAATTAAGAAAAAATTAATAAATTATATACATACATACATACATACATACATATATATATACATATATATACGCACACACACACATTTGTCAGAATTATTATGGAGCCCTTGAAGAAACCTTTCCAAAACAAAACAAAAACATGCATATTTAAAAAGATTTTGTTGTTTTTTTCTGAAAGAAAAGGACATATAATTTTTTATGTAGTTATTGTATTCGCATCATTTACTTTCTTGTGTGCACCACTTACTTTCTCATTTTCTTTCAGAAAAAAAAACAAATCTTGAGAAAGCACACATGAACACGAGTCCATCTTTACAAGTTTTTTGTTTGATGTAATTTTTGTTGTTAGGTCAATATCACTTACATTTACTATTGTGCCCATCACTTACTGTTATGTATCGTGCTACTTATTCCACCAGCAGAATGGAAATTGACTTATTGGACCTTCAATTAGTATAAACAAATTAATTATTTTATAGCTGCAAGACTGTTATAAGATTAGTCAGGACACAGTTGGGTTCCTGTGTGTAGAGTATTATGACTGTGTTTAGCTGCTGGTGAGCAGGGTGATGGGAGATGGGAGGGGTGTGAGCCCCCTGCTGGGCAAACAATTCACAAGTCTCCACAATAACACATGTACAGAGATAAAAAACAGCACAATTAAAGCTTTTTTGTTAGTAAAAATTGTATACAACTACCACAATAAATGTATAAATTTTAAACCTAGTAGACTTGGGGAAAAAAAGAAAAACTTACGGGAAAAACTACAAATTCTTAAAGCCCTGAGTGTCTACTTTCATATGAGTCATTAATCACTACTGTGGAGTGTGACATCACAAATAAATTCAGTGCTGAACACGGGCACCTCCAAAACAGGAGGAAATTCCATTTATTTGGCCACTGGTCTTGTGAAATTGCCGTAACTTGTTATAATGTATGTTTTAAATTTTTTTGTGCTTTTATATATATATATATATATATATATATATATATATATATATATATATATATATATATATATATATATACACATACACAAATTATATAATATGTTATATATTTTTACTGGTTAATGAGTGCTTTAAATAGAAGGCGAGACAAGTAAAGAGTAGAATTTTATCTAAGATACATACCCAAGTGGACTGCTTGTTGTTGACAGCAATGAAGATCTCTTCAAAGTAGACGTACACAGCCGCAACACTGTTTTGACTTCCATAAGGTCCCAACTCAACCACCACCCGGAACCATTCTGCTTCAAGAGAACCTTTGCACACTTTCACTAACTCGTAGGCTCCTACAGACGTGATGGTCCAAGATTCTCCACTGAAAAGGCTAAAGGAGCCGCTAGCCTCCAACAGGCACTGCCTTGGGTAGCATCCACGAACGCCATTCTTAATTTTGCAGACCTCACTAGTGTCACAACTGATGCTTTCGTGTTTTAATTCGCCAGATGGAAGACAGGTCAAGCGTTCTAGACAGTTATCTGTGATGATGGTCTCATTAATCTACAAACATAAAAATGTTAGTAACTAAAATTGTTTTGCATTCTACTTATTTGCCTTTGTTAATGTCACAAATTTTCCTATATGAACATGTTATAAGTATAAGATTAGCTAAAAAGTTAATTATATACTTCAACTTTGTTTTTATTTTATCTGCGTCCTACCTTATAGGTTAGTCCATTCTCATAGCAGCCACACTGGTCTGCTGTCACGCAGCCAGTCCCATTGTTAAAGAATCCAGGTTTACACATGCAGCCTTCAGCACAGGTCTGAATATTACACTTCATTAAACCAGTAAGGCCAGGACAAGGTGCATCACATGCTTTTGCACAGATTTCGTAGACACTGTTGGCAGGACATGATAACGCTGCAAAAAAGTGGATACAAACTTAGAATAAATGGAATGAAGAATACTTTTGTAATTGGAAATAGTATAAAATGAGCGTTGTTCTTACGACAGAATGTTGACGTTCTCCAATTTTTAACCGTGACTCCAAAGGTTTGACAGTCAGTCATGTATGCAGCTACACTGTGGCACAGCATATGTTGATCTCCCTCACTCATGCAGACGTCATAAACACAATCTTGGAAGTAGGAATCAGGGTTAATTACACTGTGACAGGCAGCAAATGGACCGTCAGGGTTGGTAATAATACTACAGTCCTTTTCAAATACAAGTTTCTCATTTTGAGGACACTTTGGACAGAAATCACCACTGCAGCCATCATCACACACAACACCAGGCACAGCCACTTTCCAAGCCGCTCCAAATGTTTTCAGTTCTTTGGTTTCTTTCCCATCTGGCAGCAGGAAGTCATCATTCTTATTACCATTATAGTTTCCACACATGCCACAGGTCTTTCCTGCATATGTGCCAGGGACTGTGATGATAACTTGATAAATCATATCATAGGCCACCCTTAGACCAAAGTTTGTAAGAATTACATTATGATAGCCCTCCTGCTGGACTATCACTTCTCCTTCATTGAGATTTATAGGGATGTTGGTTAAGACATCATTAATCTGGAAAAGCAAATGGAAATGCATCATGATCTACTCATATGAGTTCTTGAACATTGAAAACAGTCAAAATTGTTAATAAAAGATTCTATAGTTTATAAGTTTTTTAATACTAGTTATATCTATATAACCATGGCAAAGGTCTAATATATATATATATATATATATATATATATATATATATATATATATATATATATATATATATATAAAATCTAACAATCATGTTATTTCAAGACATGTTTATTACTTTCTAGAGCCATGTGTTTGAGTAAATAATACATGAATAAATATGCTATATGATTAATGTACAGTATGTGAACACCTGACCATGTGTGATTCTTCTCTAGACAAAACTGGAAGCACACAGTTGTGTAGAATGTCTTTGTATAATGTAGCATTACAATTTCCCTTCACTGTAGCTACAAGGCCCAAAACTGTTCCAGGTTTGGGCACAACATCAGTGTATGACCTCACTAATGCTCTTATAGATGAATGAACACAAATCCCCACAGCCATGCTCCAAAATCTAGTGGAAAACCTTCCCAGAAGAGTGGAGCTTATTATAACAGCAAAGGGGGAATAAATCTGGAATAGGATGTTCAGCAAGTATATATGGGTGTGATGGTCAGGTGTCCACAAACTTTTGGCCATATAGTGTGTATGTTGCAAACACTTATACCACAGTGTTGTTCAATTGTTGAAACTGATGGGTCAGATGGTTAAGGTTAAAGATGAATGTTCTTTAAAATAATTTTCTATAAGACTAATAATAATAAGATTTAAAGATGTGTTGGTATTTAAGATGTATAAAGATGTATAATAATTGAATATAGTGTTTTCTGTAAAGAGATGTTTATTTAGCATTTATGGAAGAAGTCACAGGTGTCAGCTGTGAAAGCTGCATGTTTTTGGACTTATTAACTTCGAGAAAGAGGAAAAAAGACTCTGGTGAGGGATGCAACTGTTTCCAGATCCTGTAATGTAAATGATAACAGAATGTAGTCTTGTGGACATTCCACACATTAAATTACTATAAACCATTAAACAAATGACTTTAGCACATCTTTGGCACATATGTCCCATTGCCATGGTATAAGAAGAATAAAACTCTGTTGGACACTGCTGTTATTGGAAATAATCAACTTCAGGATGGTAGTACTTTGCATCAGGCCACATCACACCACTCTTGTTTATCATTTTCTGAAGAACAGCATAACCCGTTGTGTTTTGTTTCTTACTAAACTCGCTGGCAATTGGTACCATCTGAGCATTACTTTTATATTCAACAAAATTGTAATTAAGATTATACTCACCATGACTTGATGGAGCTGATTTCTTCGCAGAACTATAGTCATGCCATACACCTCCACTGCGACCACCTTGGCCATAGAGACATTTGGACTTGATTGGATTTCATTCCATTTCTCATTCTCTACTATAACTGCAAACGGAGTGAGTTGTGTTCCCTCCAGGTGGCAGCCCTGAGCAGCAGTGTAAGTACAAGTGCCCTGGAAGTCGTAGGTGCTGTTGTCAAATGTGTTGTAGTGAGGATCTCCATAGATATTACAAGAGGCATTTGGTACTTCGTGGCAGCCTCTGGTTCCATTAACAACAGCGCATGCAGTTCCAATAGGACAACTTGTGTTTTCACATACAACTTCACTGTTTGTCGGGTTACAGGTGCATTTTTTGCTGCAGTTGTCATCAGCCCAGATGGATTCTCCAGCTTGTAAGTAACGCTGATCACCTCCACTTTTGAACGTGCAGCCACACTGATTCTTAGGGACACACTTGCTTCCACTCCACAAGTATCCATCATCACAAGTGCAAGCCTCTACACAGTTTGCTTTACATTCAGCAGAAGGAGTGGGATTCTCACAGGTAGCAGGACAGGCACAGGACTCAAAGTGACTGTTTGCTGGGCATTTAGGGTTAGCTTTATAAAAGGAGTAAAGAAAGAGAATACATATTTTACAGGATGCATTTGACATAGTAAATATTGAAATATTTTGACCAACAACGTAATATTTTATCTGTTGCTCGTATACATAATGAAAAGAATATGCTTTGGTACATTAAAACAATACTATGGAAGCCCTGAACTACAAGATGTGAAAAAAAAGTGTTGAAGTGCAATGTCGTTATTTTGATCTAATATCTCATTATTTTGAGTTGTTCTCTTGTTATTTCAAAACAACATGATCTATCAATAACCGCTCTATCAATAACTACTTTTTCCTGTTCAGGGTTGTAGTGGATCTGGAGTCTCTCTCAGGAATGAGGCAGGAATTCACACCAGTCCACCATAGTGAATATTAATTGCTTCCCGGATAGTACGTAAGCCAGATGTTACTTTAGTAGAATTCACTTGACACATATATGATTGGTAATTCACTTAAATGCGTTCATGTGTGATCAATGTTTTGAGCCTTCAGACTTCAATTGAGGGAATTCCCTAATACTCAATTTTTACTATTTGAATTTACTCACAATAATGAAATATTAGGTTGAAATAATGAGATATTAACCTCGAAATAATTTCATGACATCTCAATTGTTTTCACATGTCAAGGCTTCCATACAATACATTTACTGTCACATTATTATTCTATGATACTCACGGCACTTCAGGAGGCCTCTCCAGTTATAAACATGTACACCAGCTTGTCTGCAGGCATCTGTGTATATCTCAGCAGTTTGACATAAGAAATTGCTGACATCTTTGCCAGTGCAGTAATCGTATAGACAATTGTCATAGAAGACGTTGGGGTCAATGACACTCTTGCAGTTTTTCAAAGAACCTTTTGTGAGAAATGTGACAACGCTACAGCTAAGCTTTGCATTCATGCGTGTGAACCATGAAACACCCTCACAACTCTGACACTGCCCTGGACACTCATCCTCACAGAAAGCTTCTCCTGGGAAGCCTGGTACTCTCCAGCTCTTTCCCAATTCTGGAATACTGCTTGCTACATTGCCACTGGGAGTAGTCAGGTCATCCTCTTTGTTCCCATTGAAGTTCCCACACATACCGCACATCTTTCCCTTAAAGCTCCCCGGCACTGTCACTACTAGATATAGATCCCAGTCATACTGAACTGACAGGCCAAAATCTGTCTGCATGGTAACTGAGAGGCTGTTTGCTGTGAGTTTTACATGACCGTTGTTCAAAGAGACTGGAAAGTTCCAGAGTGAAGAATTAATCTGAAATTAAAAGGATGTAATCTCAGCTTGTGTACGGTATCACCATTTCATTATAGAATATTGCTTGTATATATATGTTGAATTAATGACAGCCTCATACCTTTACAAGCCCGTTCTGAAGCCGGTTGAAGGAGATCGTGTTGCCATACACGAAAATTGTGACCACGGAAATCAGTGTATTTTGTGTGTTGCCATTACGTTCATTCTTTGTGTTAATCTGAAATGCTGGATGCTCATCATCTACGTGGCAGTTTTTGGCAATGACGTAGGTGCAGTTTCCCATGAAGTTGTAGTAACTTCCATCAAATGTGCTGTAATGTGGGTCACCCATAACCAAACAGGTACCCACTGGAGCATTAGGTGCATTTTGGGCATTGAATTCTATGTCATCCTGTTGACAGTTGTCTCCCTGACATGGGACACTGCTGCTGGTAGAAAATTCTAGAAAACCAAAATTCATGTTATATTTTCTTTTCTATATATTTTACATTACATACCAAAACATAAACACCTATATAATTAGAAATACTTGGTTTTGGAGGCTGACCTAGATGTGGATTTCTAAATGTGGATTTGAAGGATTTTATTTATTCAACAACATTATAATGGGTTCTTCCCATCAGGACTTACCAAAGGCAAGCAGAAAAGCGATGGTACAAAGAGCTGCTTTCATCTTTAAGCCTGTGACAAAGGTCTTCCTCGGTTTGGTGGCAATCTAAAAAGAAAAAAAAAAATACCACAGATGTTAAAAACAAGCTAACTATTTTGGATAATACTCAGAAATAATTATCAATGATAGAAAACAATTACGAATATGTTTTAACTAAAGTAATGGTACATACCGGACATGCTCTTTCTTGCAGTCAGTTGGGGTTTAGGTGCAGTCGCCTTATATTATTCTGGATGACTGTATCAGGAACCAATCAAAGCCAAGGACTAACGCTGCATGTGCACATTTGGCATCATGCATGTGACAAGTTTCATAGCTAATCCATCATGCTCACATCATTTCTGTGTGTGAACAGACTGTACTTTCACCATCACTTAATTAATCTTTTGATAAACACAGTATCATGTGCAGAACAGTACATGAATAACTTTTAGGTGTGGCAACAAATAAAAGAGTATATGCAAACATTTATTTTATATATATGACATAAAATTTAAAAAGGGAGAAAATAACCTCAGTTAGAAACACCCTGCTCATTCATCCAATTATCCATGTAGCTGCAGCTCATTGCATAAAATATTGCAGAGCTTCAGTTAACGTTCCCATCAAACATCAGAATGGGGAGTTTGAGTATTTCAAAAACCGCTTATTATTCTCACTGTTTTTCACACACAACAGAGTTCACAGTGCATAGAATAGCGTGAAAAACAAAACATCAACACAAACAAGGCTAAGGTATTGCAAAGAACTACTCTATACAAATATGGTGAGCAGAAAAGCATCTGGACTGCACAGCACATTGAAACTTGCGGAGGACAGACTTCAACAGCTAAAGACAACATTGGATTCCACTCCTTTCAACCAGGAAACAGTGGATCCAGGTTCACCAAAACTGGACAGCTGAAGATTGTAAAAAGACCACGCAATGTTTTTCTAATCTTCAACTGCCCAGTTTTCAGCAAAATGTTTGTAGAATTTTTTTAATTTACTTACTAAACTTGTCTACGCAATCCTCCTGCAAAGCTCAAGTAGGGAAAAGAACCAGTTTAACAATTGTGTTCGTAAAAAGTCAGTCTCCCTAAAGATTTCTAAAACCTTACTAGCTAAGTGTGATTGCCTCAGACAGTGAATGTCAGGAATTGATCAATTTGTTAGCTTTTTAAATCACACAAGTGATTTCAGCTGATGAAAAAGAGGCAGTTGTGGATGATGATGATGATGATGATGATGATGATGATAATGATGATGATGGTGGTGGTGATTACACATTTCCTATTGTAAACGTGTAACTCTTTATGCACCATCTGCTCATGATCATAAATTTTGGTGGTGAAGCACGACATGAATAGCTTCAAACATAATTAAGTCGAGAAGCTATCACATGGCACACTAGACTATGGGCTGTTATCTAGTGATTTTTGAGGGTAATTCCATAATAAGCAATTGAGAGACAACAACATACAGTTATCCTGCATACAGTATACTCTAGCAGCTTGTTTTGGACGGTTTTAGATGTACCTTTGTTCAACTGTGTTCAAAGTAATATTAACCATGGGTGACAGGTTTCAGCAAAATCTCCAGTCCAACTTCATCTCAAAAAACATACAAAAGGCCTGAAACTAATCTAAAAAATTTGGCCACTGGAAAAGGGAGATGTGATTTTCTCAGCTTTTGAGGAAAGACATGTTTCTGATGTGTAGTCATTACTCCATAATGCCCCTTTGGCAGTGTGATTCCTGCCCCAATGAGCTACTATTAGCGCTTTTTGCAGTTCACATTTTGACCACCAGGTGCAACTATAACGCTATGGAAGCTCAGTGGGGCAGAGAGCGTGCTGCCTTATGATTGCACAACAATAAGAAAAGTGAGCAAATCAAAGGAACGTTCATTTATATATGTCAGATAGTGACTTTAAAAAAAAAAGGATTAATCACTCAAAATAAGTATTTCAGCAGAATTTAAAACGTATGGAGCTGTGAATGAAAACTTCATGATGATTAACATTTGTTGTATGGCTGATATAAATGGTGGGGCTCTCCGCCACCTACCTTTACGTACGAGCCGCCGCTGTCTTTATGACTTTATTCAGTGTTGTTTTTCCATAAGTAGATTAGGTTACAAAGGTAGAGATAGGTGGGGCGTTTGTATGCGATAGGCTGATATCCCAGGACAATATTAAAACTGGGTAAGATAATTCCACCTGAGATAATATAGAATTGACAAAGTTATTAAGGACATCAAATACAGAATGATTGCTGGATGGGCAGGACTTCTGAACAGCCTTTTAGTGTATAGATGAAGAATAACAACAGGTAATCAATTTGAAATGTTACTTAATTTAATACTGATAAATAGCAGGTGCTTTTAGACAATCAGTATGTTGACTTTCAGTAGAATAGGAGTGGAATCTTTATAATCAAATTTCCAAACCAAAAATGTTATAACTTTATTTTTAAAGTTCAGCTTCCATAACTATATGTAGTAGTAAATATTTCCAGACATTTGCCTATTAAACAGGGTTTGTTCTCATGAATTAACAGAAACATCTGTAGCACTAAAGCATACTATAGACTGGTGACAAATTAAATATATTTTCTTTAAAATATGAGCCTTGCTATAAAAACATGTTTGTTTTAGCAAAAGGTTTGTATGTAGATGACCACACAGGCACACTTTTCAGGAACAAAATGTCCTCACCATGCAAACCATCTGAATCCTTATGCTCTACCGGATAACTTTAAAATTCTTAGTATATGAAATATGAAAAGATATGCTGCAATATATATGTTTACCATACACTTATACGTAAAGCTAGACAATCACACTATTTAATAAAAATACTAAAATCCATAATATCAGACTGGCTATAAGTACTTCCATGTCACCACCACAATTAAAAAATTATTTTAAAAAACAAAACAAAAACAGGACCTCTTGATTATGCTTCACAGTCCCCTGGTGGTCTCTGGTCCCCAATTTCAGACCCACTGCAAACCAATGTAAAGTTATAATCCTATGATGAAACATTTCTATCCTGATGGGAGTGGTCTCTTTCAGGATGACATCATGCCCATCCACAGGGCATGATGGCTCACTAAATCATATACTATGGTTTTCAAAATCATCCGATCTGAACTGAATCGTACACATATGGGAGATTTTAGACTGAGGTTTTAGACAGAGCTCTTCACCACTATCATCAAAACACTAAATGAGGGAATGTCTTTTGAAAGAAGGCTGTTCATCCTTGCTGTAAGTTTCCAGAGACTTGTAGAATCTACAACTACAAAACTATAAGTAAATTATGAAAAATATGCTATTGTGGACCCACTGTAATCTTGTTTATTACCTTATATGTTAATTTATAAGTTAATTTTAAGGCTAGACCAGGCAGAGTTGCAATAGCTTTTATTAAATTTTTTATTTTAAAAAATATACAGGATTTTTATTTAAAAGCCAGTGAAATCACATTCAAAATGTAGACTTTCTAGGAATTTAGCATGAGCTCAGCTAGGCCTTTCACCAATATACTTACTGAATTCTTGGAATTTATTTATGTAAAAATGACAGCTGAATAGGTAACTCCCTAAATTTTAAGGTTCCTGTAGGTGTATTGTGTCTGTTAAACAAACCTATCTTATCTCATAAATACACATTCCGGACATAAGTAGTAAGTATCAGATAATGCAAGGTACATTATGTTCTACAATAACTACAATATAACGCTACACTAAGAATTAATCCATTAGGACATCTTTCCTTTTTTCATACATTAAATCTGTTGCTGATAAAACTGATAAAGGACATGTACACTTTCTTATTGTTCTTTTTTTTTACTGTAACACCTTAGGTCAATAAGGCAGGCTTTGCTTATCCACAACAACATTCACTTGGAGATAAAGTGCAGAATAATTCAAGCCTTCATTTACATTATACATTACTGTGTCACACTATCTGATACCTGAAATAAATGGGGAAAACATTTTCTGAACACTTTCACCTCAGAAACCCTGCAGTCTTAGTTGTGCCACGGCTATCATATAGCTATGCATCAGTTAGCACCCATGCTAAATACATGTTAAATAATTTACTAACATTCTCATACAGAGCTGTGAAACTATTTGTAATTTGATTGGAATCAAAATTTGTAACATTGACTAGTCAACTAATATATGTCGAGGAGGTGGAAAAAACATAGAGGCAGGCAGTAGAGTAGGCTAAATGTACTTCGATAGTTTGAAAATATTTCAGACTAGATACAGCCTAGGAAAAATTATTTTATACATTTTATTACATTGGACTATAATGGGTAAATTTTAAATTGTGAAAAAATATTCTTGATAGTAAATTGATTTACAGTAAGTAGCTTGGTTGATCACTAGTAAAACATAAGTAGCAGCTGAAAGAACACATAGCAAGATTTAGGCCACTTCAACAAAACGATCTACCCACACTATGGGTTTCCTGATTGATGTAACTTTATTGGAAAAGAAAGTTCCAACATCATCTGCAGTCAGAGAGGTAGAGGAAGGGGGAGGAGGGGGCGGAGATGAGAGGAAAAAGTTGTGAATAGAGTACAGGTGTTAATAGAGCTGCCAATCTTCTCCTGATAGAGATACTATGAAGAGATATCATTATGAAGACCTTCCAAGAGGCAAGGTCTAGGGAGTGACATGCGAGCTGGCCTGGAGGTTTGAGCAGATGTTGTCAAGAGCTGATGTTAGAGTGGAGCATAGCATGTCAATTGCAGTGTACAAGTCCAGTGAAGAGACGTGGATAATAGAGGGAAGTGAGGTTGCATTAATGGGAAAAAAGTGTGTGTGTGTGTGGGGGGGGAGGGGGGGATAGGGAGAGAAGATTGCGATGAAAGGAGATTAAACATGGACACAGTGAGGGGGGTGAGGGAAGAGAACTAAAAAACTGGATAAAGAAATGGTCAACGGTGTGGAGAGGAGTAAAAAGAAGATTTTGTGTGGTGCAGTTATTTATGAGGATGAGGTTGAGCTGTTTGCTAGCTTTCTGAGTCGCTGGGGTGGGGAGCTGCTTGAGGTCAAATGTGGGCAGGAAAGCTAGAAGCAAGTTGGCTGCATGCGGTTTGCCTAGGTGGTTCTTGAAGTCACTAAGGACCACAAGAGGAGTTATATCATCCTGGATGGTAGACAGCAGTATGTCAAACTCTTCTTGAACTTGTCCAGTTGACCTGGAGGACAATATAGAATGATAAAGTGCATTTTGGCAGGTTAAGTGATGGTAACAGCATAACATTCAGAGGAAGTGTTTGAGCAAGGGGGAGTGAGAGATGTAAACCTGCGCCACCCACTAGCCCGGTGGGGCGTGGGGGTGTGGGAGAAGCTGAAATTGGAGGCCAGGGCAGCGGGTGTTGCAGTGTTCTCTGTTCAGATCCAGGTCTCGGTCAGAGCCAGCACACTGACGTTGGAGTAAGTGACAAAGGCAGGAATGAAATCAGCCTTGTTAACACTTGATTGGCAGTTCCACAGCCCAATCGAAAGCGAGAAAGAGTCTGCTGAGGGCATAGGTTGTCTAAATTGCATACTTTACTATGAGTGTGCCATGGCCTGCACCTACGGTAAACAAAAGGGATGAACTGATGACACATGTTAGCATGTTAAGAGATAAAGAGTGGGGGGAAAGGAGTAGAGAGAGGAAGAGAATGCTACTTAGCGAAGTGGATGGAGTCTTGTCGGTGTCCTTGATCGGTGGACTCGCACAGGTAGACTTGCAGGTCTTTAAACGAGCTCGGTCTTCACACGATGAGGGCTTCACACGAGGGCTGATGCTTCTGCTGATGTGGAAGTTTTAAAAGTTTCCGAGTTCTAAAGTAAATTATACTGTCCACTAAAGTCAGGCTGTTAACAACCTCTCTTACCAATCCTTACTTACCCTCCTCACCTGCTTTGACTTTGGTGGACAGCCTCCTCTAGGTAGAATCTCGTGCCACATTCCATATTGTGCCATTCAGTGTTTTAATAATGGGCTCAATGGTGCTCCATGGGATGTTCAAAGTTTCTTCTATTCTTATATATAGTCCTTATATTTATAATTATGTTTGTCCAATTACTTTTAAAACTGTGAAAATGGAGGGACAGTGTATAAATGGCTGTAGTTCCTAAACAGTTAATGCAATATTTTTTGTTAAACCACATGAATTAAAGCTGAAAGTCTACGCTTCAATCACATCTTGATTTGCTTCATTTTAAATTAATTGAGGTGGTGCATATTGGCAAAAAAACAAACAAACAAACAAAAATTGTCGCTGTCCAAATACTTATGGACCCAACTGTAAATTTCCTTAGGGGTGTGTGTGTGTGTGTGTGTGTGTGTGTGTGTGTGTGTGTGTGTGTGTGCGCATGGCAACCTGTGAAGGACTGGCGTCTCATCCAGGGTGCATTCCCACCTCACACCCGGTGTTCCCAGCATAGACTCCAGATCCACTGCGACTCTGACCAGGATAAAGAGGTTACTGAAAGCAAGTGAGATCTACTTTATGGACTCAAAAGTACATAGGAGACCATAAAAATAGGCTGAATCTGATATTACTTTAATTCATGAATGTCACTATCATATCATACTCCAGAATAACAACTATGGTTTTGGGAGGAAGTCCATATGGACAAAAGAACAACATGCAAAACTCTGCACAGAAACTGATGTTCACTTTACAATTACTGACCAAGAGGACACTAAAGCACAACGCCAAAACCTTACTTACAAACAAGGAAAACAAATGACAAGTCATTTCTTTAACATCGTCCAAGCATAAGATAACCTGCTTCGCTGCTATGCTTAACCCACTCCACTCCATTCCATTATTATATCAAATCATAGTCACAGAAAATTATTTAGTAATATAATAAAAGGTAAGATTGCTTCATAATTCAGGGCATTTCCAAGCTTGGTGACAGTGGCATTGCCCGTCAGACCCTTGTTGCTGACATACCTCTTCTTATAGTTGTACAAAAAAAAATATCTTTAGTGTAATGTTAATTTAACACACAACCAAGCTATCTGATTATATAAAATATAAGTCTATACAGGATACTATAAGAATATACAAGAATATATAAGAATTTTTATTCATTTAAACAGTAAGAGTAGACGAAACACTTTAATGCCCTGTCCTTTGCTGCCCCCCAGTGGAAAGGAACGGGTCTAAAATCCTCCAGAAGCTTAAGTTCTGCACCACTTCAATACTCCTAAAGACCTAATGCAAATGATCTTGAGTCAAATGGTGGTCACCTTCAGAGAAGGCCCAAAGGTTTCTGAGAATTAAATATATCATATTTCATGTCTGTAATTTTGGTTAATATTTATTTTATATAATCATCACTGCAGTTTTTGCTTTATTTGTAAACAAGTGTTAAATCTCTATTATGAAATGTTTTTTTTCTTTTCCTATCTATAGTTAGCTATAGACAAGCTAGGATTACACTTACAACTAATATAAAGGCATTAAAATTTTCTGTTCTTTAGGAGACTTTTAGATGTTGGTCAAAATGTTTCATTATTTTGGGCATGTCCCAAACTCTGACTGTCACTTTGTCTTAGTAGCATTGATATTATATGATACTAATATGATATTAAATTCATACTTTGCATTTCCTCACCAGGATTTACTAAAAACATAAAAAAAAACCCCAAAACAAACAAACAAAAAAAATCATATGTTTTATATATAAATGTGCATCTGACAAATCTGCAGTAATGGTGATGCATTGATGTCAACATGGACCAGAAGGCTGTTCTGAAAGCAAAAAGGGGTACTCCACAGTATTAGTATAGTGTTCCTAATAAAGTGGCTAGTACGTTTCTATCTTAATTGGAGAGGAAAAATTGTTTCTGCACGCAGGAAACTATAAACATAGAAATTGATCAGATTTTTCCCAATGTGTGTGCAGCAATGGAGAACACTTACTGCCCCACTCTGCAGGACTCAACCATGGAGGATTTGTGCATTGCAGATATGAAATTAAGAACATACAAAAAATATTCCTGATCAACAGCAATTAGATTTGTTAAATTAAGAAATGCTTAGTATATCATGCAATCATTTGAGTGCTAGTAATGTTCCATTCTATAGATTATTTGCATGTGCAAATAATGTCACAAACAAGCCACCTACCCTCAGCCTGGGCCACACCCAACTTTAGAGACAGACCTGATGGAATCTATTGCATGGTTTTAGCCAAGAGACCAATGAAAAGATATGAATTTGGTGATCATGAGCATAGAAATTAAAACTGAGTATGTGACGCTGTAATATGACACTTGTAACACAAAATACAGTTTTTAAATGATAGTTATTTACTGAAGCAGTAACAACGTTATCCAATACCAGCTGTGTCTGTGTGAAAATGTACAGTGCTGTGGAAAAGTATTTGATTGCTTCTGTTTTTGTGTACATCTCATACTAAATAGTATTAGATCATCAAATGAAATACAACATAAAACAAAGGCAACCCGAGAAAACACACAATACATCCATCCATCTTCTATACCGCTTTATCCTTTTCAGGGTCATGGGGAAACCTGGAGCCTATCCCAGGGAGCATCGGGCACAAGGCAGGGTACACCCTGTACAGGGTGCCAATACATCACACACAATACAGTATTTATTTATTTATTTAAGAAAAAAAAGAGAAAAAAGGGATCCAGCACGTATCACCCATGTGAAAAACTAATTGCAGCAATAACTGTAAGCAAACGTTTCTGATAACTGGAGATCAGTATTTCACAGTGCTGTGGTAGAATTTTGGCCCACTGTTCTTCACAGAACTGCTTTAGTTCAACAAGATTGGAGGGTTTTCGAGCATGAACTGCCTGTTTAAAGTTCTGCCACAGCATCTCAATTGGTTAAAATCAGGACATTGACTAGGCCACTCCAAAACTTTAATTTTGCTTTTTTTTTTTTTTGAGTCATTCAGAGGTGGACTTACTCCTATTCTTTGGATCATTGTTTTGCATAATCCAGTTGCGCTTCAGTTTCAATTTATGGACTAAAGACCGGAAATTCTCTCTTAGGATTTTCTGGTAGAGAGCATAATTCAGGTTTCCCTCAGTTATAGCAAGTTGCTCAGGCCCAGAAGCAATAAAGCATCCCCACACCATCACACTTCCACCACCATGCTTGACTGTAGGCATGATGTACTTTTTGTGGAATTCGGTGTTTGGTTTACGTCAGATGTAACAGGACCTCTGTCTTCCAAACAGTTCCACTTTCAACTAAATCCACAGAACATTCTCCCAAAAGGTTTATCAAGGTGTGTTTTTGCAAAATTCAGACGAGCCTTAATGTTCTTCCTTGTTAGCAGTGGTTTTCACCTCGCCACTCTTCCATGGAGGCCATTTTTGCCCAGTGTCTTTCTGATAATGGAGTCATGAACAGTGACCTTTATTGATGAAAGGGAGGCCTGTAGGGCCTTTGATGTTTCCATTTGGAGATAAGGGCTCTCACTGTGGTCCTTTGGAGTCCCAGGGGTTTTGAAATAGATTTATAAACCTTCCCAGACTGATGTGTTTCAATCACCTTCTTTTTCATCATTTCTGGAACTCTTTTCAACTTTGGTAGTGTTACTGGGTAAGAACCTTTAACCAACTTGAAGAAGTTCTATTTAAGTGTTGATGTGATTGAACAGTGTTTGCAGTAATCAGGCCTGGCTGAGTCATTATGAATGCAGTTTCATAGATTTAGGGAATTAGTAACTATGGGGGCAAATACATTTTCACACAGGCCCAGTTGTTACTGGATAACTTTTTTGCTTCAGTAAATAACATTCTCTGAAATATAACTGAAAGAATTTAGTATGAGATATACACAAAAACAGAAGAAATCAGGATGGAGGAAAATATTTTTTCACAGCACTGTAGGTAACAAAAAATAGCTGGAAGACTTATTGCACATAAATAAAACACCGCAGTGCTACATCTAGGGAATACATTGCAGAGCACAATGTACTGATTATATTTTATCTCCTATTTAAAGTCAGAAGCTACGCTATATGGTCTAAAGTTTGTGGACACCTGACAATAAAACTCATATGTGCTTGTTAAATATCCCATTCCAGATTTAATCCCCCTTTGCTGCTGGGGATGTGTTCATTCAGCCACAAGAGCATTAATGAAGACAGGCACTGAAGTTGGATGAGGAGATTTTGGGTGCAGTCAGTGTTGCAGTTCATCCTAAAGGTTTGAGTTCCAGTGAAGGGAAAAAGACATTCTAGACCAGTGGTTCTCAAATTGGGGGGCCAGCAGATGGAGCCAGAGGGGCCACAAAGGAATTTTTATTTTTTTTAAATTAATTTTACCTACATGTAAATCGGGATTGTCAACCTTTGAACTATGATGTACACAAAAATTTAATATTAATAAGTTAAATAAATTATACACAGCACATTCAGCTGAAACATCACCAAACCAAGACATACATTTATGCTCTGCTAGCCACACGCTGATAAAACCTGAGACTACTTAAAATGTATACATTTTTAGATAGAGGACATAGGCTCTTCGCTGAGAAAGTTAATACAGAACAGCCCAGTGTAAAAAAAAAAGCTAAATTAAGAAAATATGATAAGTCTACGGGTCCACAAAGGGATGCACCCTACACAAGGAGGGCCTCATGCTGAAAATGTCTGAGAACCACTGTTCTACACAATGATATGCCTCCAACTTTGTGGCAACAGTTTGGGGGAAGATCAGTATATGGGGGTCCTGTTCAGGCATCCATATAGTCTATTTACATCTTTTTAATTTGTTGTTCCTGCCATTAAAAGACCAAAGTACTAGCAAAAGGCAATAATAAGACTGGGAAAAGTCCCATAATTCCAAAATGTTAAACTGTGTGTGTGTGTGCGCACGCATGTATACATATTTACTTATATTTTTCATAGCAATAAAAATCAAACATGCAGCTAAAAGGATTGTATCCCCCAAGGCTAGCCAAAATGTGGAATCATCTTGGGCACTCAAGTTCACGAAAACCAAAGCAGAGTGATCAACATTCACATGCTTCAAGTCATCATCTTATTATAGACAAGGCTTAAAGGGACAGAGCTAAAGCTGGTGGTGTTACAGGTCTGGAAGAACAGTACCAGGTGTACAGGTCTACAGGATTAATGGGATAATGCCCTGAATCAAAAACAATAAAACTTCCATGAGTAATTGTAATTAATCAGACACGCAATAATTAAAGGAACGGAAAGGTTTGAGCTTAATGTGTTTCCCAATAAAAATTTAAGGTTGCCACCTCTGCCCCTAAACTCTGCAACCATCAAAATTTATTAGACAAGTCTCATCCATTTTGGAATTCATACCTCATATTAAATCTTTCAGTACATGCTGGTCTTTGGGTCACTAGGTCACAATTTGCCATATTAGCTTGTTTTGTGTTATATATTTTTATCTAGCTGTTTTATTTTAGCATTTTATTTCCTGCATCTTTTACACTTATTTCTTGTACCATTTTTAGTCAACGTGCAGTACTTTGTAAATAAATCTTATCCACTTAACACATTTTAAGACATGTACAAAAACAGGAGTTCAAAAAAAATGTACTGAAATGTTTGGTGTGATGTTAAAAAAAAAAAAAAAAAAAAACCCACAGATTTTATTTTTTTTAAAAATGCATCATTACAAAGACAATAACAAAAATGATTATATATGCATGTTTGACTTGTCCAGTTAAAAATATGCATTTTTAACCTTTTATTTACTTTGAAACGTTACCTCTTCCCCCCTCCTCTCGATTTCTTGGCCAGAAATGATCTTCAGATATATACTACTTAGAGGTCGCAAAACAAAACATCTGGCAGTGACGCCACTTAGTTGTCTGTACGTGTGTGTGTGTGTGTGTGTGTGTGTATGTATGTATGTATAAAAAAAAAATCCCTTGCTCCTGTCGGGAGCTTATTTGTGTATTGCTCCATTAAAAGCAGGCATGCACAGTCCATCATTGCTAATGAACACTCATCAATTCAGGCTTGATGTTTGCTGTGAGCCAGTGGAGTGTTGCACATGTAGTGGTTCGAACAAGGCAAGTGCGTTTACTGTTAAAACAGTGACAAACATCATGCCTGGACACAATACATATAAATGAACTAAAAAACAAAAACAAAACAACCCACAAATTAAAGGCTCTCATTTTGAAACCAGACCATTTTAAGACCTCACCTGTAGAAATGGTCCCAAAAGCCTGTATGAAGAAGAAAAAATGGTGACGGGTAAAGAAAATGGGATAGGTACATCAACGCAAATGTTTACCGCAGAGCAAAGATTATACTCAAAAGGTGCCGAAATAGTAGCACCAAAAAAAAAAAAAAAAAAAAAAGTACAAATTTTAAGGAAGGATGATGTCTGATGTCTCACTGATGTTTGTGGAGGAAAGGGATAAAGTAAAGTGAACTGTACCTAAGCTTTGTCACAACCAAAGCAACACACTGAAAGCCTCAGATGAAACATCTCAGGGATTTGGCACCAATTTAAGGGGGGGAAAAAATCTGAATTCTGACAAATACAATACACACTCAAGACTCTGAACAGCTCTGGAAGAGGAAATTGTGTCACAAATTTGCATAGAGATTTGGTGCCACAGCTGGTTGCTTCTGCGAGCTCAGCTTCAACCAAAAGTTGGGTGAAGGGAGCGGAAAGGAGAAAGGAAACAACTTTGGGTGAATTAGACAATTTGGACCAAATTAGAGACATGAGAGGAGTGTGTTGAAAAGGGGAACGGAGGAATGTCCTGGTCCAGGATGTTTAAAAACTGTTCAGTTCGCTCAGGGTCTGGTCCAGAGTGGCATGGATCTTGACGTTCTCCTCCTTGGCATCTTTTAGGTTTTCTGCAAGGTGTGGACACAAAAAAAATGGATTTGAACCAACAGTTTCAATATTTTATGTTACATAAAATCACTTAAAAAAAAAAAAATAAAAATAAAAGGAAACCCTATTTAATAAAAACATCCTATATTCAATTACAAAAATAATCAGAAAATGTCAAGGGGTGGAGAAAGAAACAGAAAGGGAAAAAAAAAAAAGAAATGACCAGGGTTCAGGATAAGATTTATGAAGTGAAAACAGCATTGAGGGTCATCACCACGATTAATACTACTTGCTGAAAGGTCCATACAGTATGTGGCATGTCATACATATACCTTTTAACCATTTACAATAATATAACATTGTACAGAACATTCACAAAACAAGTTATTGGTAAACACTGTGGTATAACAGGCTTAATCAAGGCTATGATCAAGATTATAAGATGCTACTTGTATGTTGGACCACACAGTTACCCAGTCATAGGCAGGATCTACATCTGAGCAATATCACCTCCAGATATTATCCAGTGGATAAAAGTGTAGCACAAGATGCCTTCAGCAACAGCTGAAAGTACAGCCATCGTACCCTTACTCTTCTCGGAGTCATTTACTAACTGGGTACAAGGGCTCATCAGGTTCCTCTCCCGTTAGCAAAGAACATGAATCTGAAGCCACAGTGGGCACGGCTTCACTGATATTGAACAGTTGAAAACTGGAACATTATCACTGGTCAATTTAAGCATTATGCATTCCGAGATGCTGTTCAGCTCACCACGGTTGCAGAGAGTCTAAGTTATTGTAGCCTTCTGGTCAGCTCAACTAGTCTGGCCATTCTCCGTTCATCTCTCTCATTAACAGGGCATTTATGGCTGCAGAACTGATGCTCAGTGGATGTTTTTTGTTTTTCAGGTTTTCACACCATTCTGTGTAAACTCTAGAGATGGTGATGTCTGAAAATTGCAGGAGATCAGCAGTTTCTGAAAAACTCAAACCAGACCACCTGACACCAACCACCATGTCATGGTTAAAGTCACTGACTACATTTACATGGACAGCAGTAATCTAATTATTGACCTTACTCGGAGTAAGACAATTGTGATTAAGGTGTTTACATGAGACGCTTTTAGAATACTCCTTTCATATAGCCGTTTTACATGTTCTAGAACATAGTTCAATTAACAGCACACGTCATTACGTCACCGTGCCACCCCGTCCGACGTCCCTCCAGAATTTCACGTACCAACATACAGTTCGTCTTCGTTATGGTACCGTATACAATTTTGGGTGTTTTTATTTAAAATTTTTACGAACGCTTCAAGTGCGGTTAATTATCTGTCATGCTGTATGTACAAACAGATGACTGCTTGAAACCGTGGGCTGCGTCCTAAACCGCGTACTTACCGTCTATATAGTAGCCAAGATACATGTATTTCTCCTACTACAGGCCTATAGTAGGCAAGTACTCGGGTTGAGATGCAGCCGTGCTCTCGTTTGCCGTAAAACGGTCGAGCACTGCCGTGTGTGTGTGTATATGTGTCCTGTCACAAAATGAAAACTCCCACACGATGTTAGTGTGATTAAGGTGTGTACATGTCTGTAATGCACTTCCATAATGCGACCAAAATAGGAATACTCCACATCTTAATTCGATTTATGTTTACTTCGAATATGACTTTAGTCGGATTAAGGCACTCAATCACTGTTTACAAGGTAGTTTCTTAAATCAGGTTAATTGTTTTGGACTATTGTTGTCCATGTAAACGTACTGACTCGGATCACATTTTTTCTCATTCTGAAGTTTGATGTGAACATTAACTGAAGCTCTCTGGCAGGATTTTCTGCCTTGTGCTGCTGGCAAAAGACTGGCTGAATGGAATTTATTTATTTTTTAAATTATTATATATTTATATATGCCTTGCCAGCATTATTCTACAAGGCAGAAGGGCAAACTCAGACCAATTCATTTTAAAGCCTAATCAGCATTCTCACAAATGGACAAAAGATATCATTATAATTTACTACATCATTTAGACCATCATTACTGAAAATAAAGTGCTGAAAGCCAAGTGTGCACTTTGACATTACATGCTCCTCTCCTCTCCGGAATCTAAAGCCTCTCCTTTCAGGGTAATATGAATGAATACACACCCTTTTCACAAGACTGTCAGATTCCATGGATAATAATAGTGTGATGTGTTGAGTCACACAGCCTTATGCGCTTGCAATGTGGACAGTCTGGTCTTCCTGTATACTATTAACTCCACGTCAATAGCATTATTGACATGATTATGATTCTATAACCAGATCTTGGATTTAGATAGATGACCTTTTTACAAAACACCTGAAGGTCTTCAATAGAAGAGAAGTTGAGAAACAAATGAAAAGTCAGTGTCACAATTCATGAAAGTCTAAAGTTCACATGCCCTTATTCTGAATTTCACAAGACAAGGTCTAGGCTTTGATAAAAATTTACTTATGAGGCATTTTCTTATTACAATGTGCGACACTAAACAGTCTAAAAATGTCCTGATGATGTAAATACGACATCACAGCGTAGCGGGTATTCAGATGGCATGCCCTGACTAGACTTTCTGACCTGGGTTTTTGTACTTTTAAGCCACTGTTAGAAGTAGTAAGGTGCAAATATGTTTCACTTTCAACACACGAACATGTGCGCATCCAGCTGTGACACAAGCGGCATTGTTCACATACTTGTTTGCATATCTAATGTACATCTGGAGGATTCAAAGCAGTGTCCACTAGAAGGCACATCAGAGCCAAAACATCTCCATCCAGCAGGTTTCCAAATCAAACCACAACATTTAGCCATTCCAAGGACAGCAACTTTAAACACAAACGCGAGTTCCGCTTTAAAACTTTCTGCTGTTGGCGTGATTGCTGTCTTAATCTCAGTCTCAAGTCAAACCCGCCCCCCCCAGTACATTTAAAAAATATTTACTAATTTAGAAAATACAGAAGAATGGCACTCAAAACAGATCTGTCAGGAAGTTTAAGAGGATTTTAAAATTCAAACACCAACTTTAATAGGAAAATCTTTAGTGTTAGTACTCAATAACGGTCTAGAGTAGTAAACAAGTCAGCAATTTGAGACACTTAAGTTTGTACACCGTCACATGGTGCTATACTGCCTCCACTATTTACGCTGGTAATGCTCTGCACAGATACGTCACATTAATGTCTGAGGACATGCACAAGCTGACCACAGGATGTGTGTGGTGGCCATCTTTCATGTGCATATTTAACAGCAAGAGCAAAAATCACCCTTTACCGTGATTTATACTCACTCACAACTTTTTATGCTCTTCCTCGAAACGCATTCGAGCAGAGGATGAGCGCAGGGTGGGGAAACATTAGGAAACCTGTCATCAATGCCAACCCACATGTAAACAGACTAACACAAGGCAGTAAGGTGAAGCATAGGGCGAGGTGATTAATGATCAATTAGACCCTCCCTCCTATAAAGTCCAAATGGAATAAGCACCCATCATTTTGAATAATAAATGCAAAATTAATCAGATGACTCAAGGCACTAATTTGCAGTTTGGGGGAAAAAAAGATTCAGTTTTAGCATTTACGATGGTTAATCTATAGAAAAACCTAGTCATTTTTTAAATTTTATTTTCTACCGGTGTGTAGTGTGTCCGTCCCTGTACAAAAACTGCATTAGAAGACATTTTAAGCAGCAAGGTAAATATATCATTTAAACATATTCCTTACTACTTAAATGTTAACGTTTCTGTTAAATCTTTCCTGAAACAGACATGCCTCGTTAACCTGCTCTACAATCTAGCTTTTTTGGTCCAATGTTTGTTCTTGATACTGATTGGTCAGAAGGTGCTGATTCATTCTTGACAGCTCCATAAACAAGCTTATGTTAAATGCACTTGTTCCGTGTTTTATAGTCTCTATAGAAACGGTTAATAGTCTAAACGTGCCATTCATTAGTAAATTAAAAATTGCCAAATTGACATGGTATAAGAGGAATAACACACCTTAGGACATGCCATTATTGGCTAAATCAATCAACACTGCTTCATCTCAGGCCACCACGATGATGTTGATCGTTTTCCTATAGCAGGACAACCCATCCTGTTTTATTGCTTCATAATGAAGTATGACCCACTCCAGATCAAGCCACACAGGACAATAAGAATAGAAAATGGTGATGTGCATATGGAAAAGTTGCTCGATTATTGCCACCAAAGAAAAAAAAAAAAAGGTGAGACACGTAAACATTTAAAACACAACAAAAGGTTTCTTTCACCCCTCCCTTCATTTAGCATGTACAGAGAGCATCAAAATACAGCCAGAAGACAAAGAACAGGAGAACAGAAGATAGATTATAGCACTGATGAATGACAAAACAAATCCAAGAACTTTCATCAATGCCTGATTATAATTACAGTAGTGTGGGAAAAGAAAAGACAGAACACAAAGGCATCATAAATAGAGAGAAAACATAAAGCAGGTAAGGACAGAGGTACATAAACCTGAAGATACAGAGAGAAAACAGGAGGATGAAGGAGAATGAGTGCTGGAGACAAGGCTGAGAGGACTGAGCGGGATTTCTCGAAGAAAGCCAGTCAGAGTAAAGTCTGGAAACTTATCTGCAAACAAACACGGATGATCAACACCTCGCTACAGACAAAATGCTTCTCGTTTGTCTAACTTCAGCAAGGAATGCTGTTCAAACCAGCTTCGCCATTTCCCCCCACACATCACTTAACACCACACAACAGCAACTTTAGGAACTGGGTGAGTGAATAATCACAGTGCAAGTGCAGCAGAGCATTCCAGCTGAGCAGAAGTTAATACAGGTTATACCACAGCGCAGCTCAACGCTCAATTCAGATCGGTCAGTAAGTGTCGATTAATATTTAAGACAGCAGTTCCTGCTGCAAGGTTGATATTAATGTGCTGGTTATAATACAATGTTGTTTCTATAGTAACAATCTATACAGGGGTGTAGAAAATGTGTCATCTTTGATACGGTGGTGTGTTCCGTAACGCCGTTTTTTTGGAAGACGTACCAATGCCAGCACTTTGTAGCAGTCAGATGTGAAGCTGTACAACACAAAACACTGACACGGGAAAGTCTGAGATTTCTAAATAATATGACGTGCTTCGTTGTTTGTGTCTTATTAACTTCAAAATACTGAGGGAACATTTTACACAAGTGATAGCAGGAACTCACAATCATAAATGCATAAAAAGTCTACGTTTTTTTTATTAATAAAGAACTGCAATCGTTGATTAATTGCTGTGGTATAAGAGAAATAAAACACTTCAGAACATGTTGCTAGTGAAAACAATCACCATTCAGGGGTTTAAAAGCATCACACCACCACATGGTTGATTATTTTCATATTAACTGCATGACTTGTCATGTTTTATTGCTTATTTTGCTAGGATTATGGCATTTTCGCCTTCAGTGTTCTTTTCAGGCGTCACACAGCCAAATCACTCCATGCAGTGCCTCCTTTCATAAGCAGCATGTTAGCAGCTCTTAAACACCACACGCACACACACACACACACACACACACACACACACACACACACACAGGCAGTGCACCAGTTAAACCAAAACCCAACACACTGCAATTCCACAGCCACTAGTAAATAAAAACACAAACTCATTATAACTCGACCTGGCGCTGAGGCTCAGGCACTACTGTGGTGCATAAGCAACGGAAACATCGGGCATGTGCATGTGTGTACACACAAAACACACAAAATACAGGCCATGTAATTACATAGAGGTCATGTCGTTGAGGGCGTGATCCAGCTCTTCACTAATGGCCTTGTACTTGAGTTTCTGAGCATAGAGCTCATCTGTTTACACGAAAAATAAGAAAGGAACATAACATTTAGCACCAAGAACAGTAGAAAAGGAATTATAATCATGTTCTTGGAGACAACAGAAAGTGTAGAACACAAAGTGGGAGAATGCGAGTCTGTAATTTAAGAGTAGGGTTCAGAAAACGAGCTGCACAGCGGAATGTCTTACCTTCCAGGTCATCGATGGTCTTCTCCAGCTTGGCTACAGACCTCTCCGCAAACTCAGCGCGAGTCTCAGCCTGACAAACACACACACAGTTGTTTTATTGGATTACTTCCAGCACTGATTTAAAAAAAAAAACAAAAAAACACAACACTGTGGCGAGACTGAGGTCGGGTATATTTTTCAAGAACTAGAAAGTCAGCTCACTTCTTTCAGCTTATCAGTCAGGATCTTGATCTCCTCCTCATATTTGTCTTCCTTCTGGGAATACTGTAGACACATAAGGAGGAACAAAAGCATGCATGAACAAAAAGGAAAAGCCACATTACTGCGTCTTCAAAACAACTACATAAATATTAGCTTTAGAATCGGTTTAACTTGAAATACTTTATTTGTTGGTGAGTTGCTCACGTTAATACAGACACTAACAGGCGTCCCTGCTTGGAAACCTGAACTCTAAAACAAAAGTCCCCTTGAGGCAGGGGGAATGTTGAGGAGGAAAAAAGTGGGCGTTTCGTTCTTAACCTTTCTGCACTGCCAGTACTTTAAAACAGATCAGGACATGTGCATAGGAATGTGGCTGCAACAACGCAGCAGACATGACGCAGGAGAACAGCCACAAACATTGAGCCTGTACAGAACCCGCGTCCTTGGGGGCAAAAGTGTCCTTTATTGAAAAACTTTTTTGGGGGGCTTACTACCATTGTCCTACACATCACTATGAAGAGGGCGTACTCTGGACTATTGTTTGTAAGTGACAGCTTGAATTGAACTAAATGCTAAATAAACAAGACCACTGGTTTAAAGTAGCTGATCCAGTAAATTGGCTCAGAGCACCACATACAAACATAACTGACAAAAAAAAATTTAAAAAAAGGTTATCCACTATAACCCCCACACTCTTTTGCCTTTGCTCAAGATAATAAGCAGATGGTTGAATTAATCAAGAAGCTAGTCTTGTCTGAGGTACTGGGGGGTGTTGTATGAAGTGAGTTCAATAAGCCAGGCTTCCGCCTCTCAACAAACCTGGCTAATTTGAATCAATTTGGATTCCAGGAAGAAAACTAATCTTAAGCCCCATTCAGTTACTATGGCAACGTATGCCTTAGGCAAATGTGTCCAGCTAATACTACCATAGACACTAACATTTTGCCAGGTTACGGCCTAACAAATGGTTGCCAACTTACCACATATGTTATGCATATCATGGTCTGACAAGCTTAAATATTAGGATAGAATTATTTTAAATCATTTTTTTTTTTTTTTAAAGTACCTTACATATAGGCTCATAAGATTTTTTTTATTGGATGTGGATAAGACATAAATTCCACTAAGCCATTAAGACTTAAAAGCTTAAAAGACTTAACATTTGTCAACTTTATCACGCTGATAAAAACAGAAGTCTACAGTGAAGCTTGTTGCATGCGCACCCATGTCATTACTGATTGTTGAACATCCAGTGGACAGGGGGAGTGTGTAAAGTGTTCCTGCAGCCACCACCACCCCCAGCTCCTACATGATCCTCTCACATTTTCTGAGCTTATCCTGCTATAGATTACTGTAGTCATCACTTTGAATCTATACTGAAAAATATCCAAACTATCTGCATTGTCCTACACTTCTTTAATGCTAAGTAAGGCAACATATTTACATTTATTCATTTAGTAGACACTTTCATCCAAAGCAACTTACAAGTGAGGAAATACAAGCAAAATCCACATATGATGTGAAAGTTGGAATTCACTCATCATTATATTACTAACTCAAATATGTAATGCGTTTATTTTCTGCAACTTTCTCCATACAAAATAGTACTCGGCTAGGTTTGCACTGAACACAGCCCATTTTGATCAATAACGCTGACCTACTGATGTTTTATTTCTCTGTTGATGGATTTTATTGCACCTAAATCCATAACTTCAATGAACACTAACACTTGTTCAATAATATCTTGCTGAATTATCTAATTGTGTAATTACAAATTATTTCCCCCTCCATCTTACCTACTCAATACAGTAGTGTATAAACACCTATAAACGCATACTAGTGCTTTAGCGACTTCTAAGGATGTCTAACATATTCTGTTGGCAATTTTCTGCCAGGCAGCTTCTATGGCTATATTAATGCTTAACGCACACGTAAACAATTTATGCTTGTGGAGCCTTTAATGGACAAGTTGCTGTTTCTGTAATCAATTGTCAGGGCTTCTTTAATATCGCATGCAAGTGTGTGAACCTCGATTACTACATCTTCACTGAAGTGATCTGTAAGGCTAGTTTAAGTGAAGCCATAAATAGTTTATGGATTTTATGAGCTCGGCTCATACCCCCAGTTGTCTTAACAAAAAAACAAAACCCTATGATAATGTATAGCTAAAGAGAATTTACATGCATTTCTGGTGAGGAGTAATATTTAAACACATTTTTAAAAGGGGTGGAAAAAAAATTCAACTGGATTTTTGCTGGACACCTCACTGCCATTTTACTGTCTCTGTATAACAGAGCTACACTTTTGACTTCCAGGACAGAGGAGCTCTGGATAAACCAAGTAGTGACTCAGGAAGACCACCCGCTTCCCTCCTTTTTGATTACAGCGCCATAAAATTTTATGTAATGTAACTGAACATGTTCATCCATTCAGAGTGGATGATGAAACACAGCTGCACAACCAGGAAAAGGCCACTTGTGAAGGCATGTAATCATTTTATATCCACATGACTGGGCAGAAGCTCCTGACTGTAGAATTAAATGGATTTGATCGGCTAAGGAAAAGGGAGGAGGTAGGATGCTTCTTCAAAATATAGACGCTATTAACGTTATTGTACAATAGTACAGGGTTTCCCAATCCAGCAGTTATATTTCAGTGTGCTTCAACTCAAAAGTGCCTGATTTCATGAAACATGGAGTCAACAAGTCCTTTAACAAAGTTTTACCACCAGAACCAGGATACTGCACTAATAGAAAATGAATTAACTTAAGTGCATCTGTTCAGTAAATCAGGTTATGGTCATGATCAAGTTAGAAAACACCGGAAAAAAAAAAAACAAAAAAAAAAACCCCATTTGGCATTATCTCCACTAAGACCGTGCAGGTCCTAAATCTCCCATACCTCATGCATGTACTTTTCCCCCTACTCATTTTTGGTATTTGGGGTTGGAGGGGGTTCTGAAGATATTTTAAAGATATACATCACAGAAAAATGTCCATTTTAACCATCGTTTCAAAACACCAGATCTCCATGAGACGCACACAAAACATGAATCCCACGGATGCAGTTTATTCTCCATGCCACTGTCTTGGGTCACGTTTCTTTTTTGTTTAAGTGAACTGTGTTGGAAATACAGTTGGCCCTAAGTTGACAGTCCCCATCCCAAAGAGTGGAGAAATCTGTGCAAAATATGGTTGAGTTTATACACATAAGGGCCAGCTTTTGGCAATAGCAAATGTAAGCAGCCATATTTACTGTTTTTAACATTAGGAATGTGTGCCCTAACACTTGAGAGTCATTTTAATTTTGGGTTGAAATGGGCCCAAATGTAAATACTGTATGCAGTTGCTTCAAAAGCCAAGTTGTTTTTAGGATCATTTCATTGCTGCCATTTTGGGGCGATATGCAGGCCAGATGAAGTGCTAATTGCGACCTGCAATCAGGGATCCCTTACGTTTTGCAGACAGCCATGTATGTTTGGACTTTAGTTTCCATTCTAATAATTAAAGATTGGTGGTGCTGTCAACGTGAACTGGACCGAAGGCATGCAATGCCTACTGTATGAAAGGTTGCTATGCGCTTACTCAACATGTCTGGTGTGAATTCTAGGTAATGCTGCTCCAGTGATAATGTGCAATATGCACAGGCTGAATGAAATGGAGCAGTGGGCCATATTTGGCTTATGAACTTTGCATTTGCCACCTGTATAAAAGAACATAAAATAAAGGCTCACGAGACACAAATACACACACGCTGGTCCCCAAAAATGTCCATGCAACACACACTCCCTACCTTCTCAGCCTGAGCCTCCAGACTCTTTAGATTGTTGGTGACATTTTTCAGCTCCTCCTCCAGCTCGGCACATTTACTGAAAGCAGGACGGGCATTTTTGATTTTGGGAAAAGCAGGAGAAAGAAAAAGAACAGAAAGGGGGAGAAAAGGGCATGAAGGGAAGAATAAGCAAAGAAATAGAGCATGTACACAGTCAGTGAAGAACAAAGCTCAGAAGTGGACAGTAAGAAGAACTGCAGGTGATAAAGTCCTTAAAGATGACCAATGTGAAGTGACTATGTGAAGCTTTCAATAAACTTAACAGAAATCTACAGGTGCATTTTTCACCATGGTGTAACTGAACAAGGCGAAAGTCCTACACCGAAGTTTCAAACCGTGTGCATCGAGATCTTCAGTTGGCAAATGCACGGCGTGACAAGGGTAATGTGGCAGGCACATGCGAGAAGCACTTGTTCATGCTTGTTCATGCTGTGAGGAGTTGGCCACGTCCTTAGTCTAAACAATCAAGCACACAGAATGCTAGTTGCAACAGTGTTAGCCAAGATAAAGGAGGAGGAAGAGAAAAAACACAGACTGAAAGCTACGTGGAACAGCGAAAGCAGAGATCGACAATGGCCATGGCTGGAGGAAGGGGCCTGGTTGACTTCAAAACAACTTCAACAACAAAGCCACCACCCCACACACATTTGCTTTCGACTCTCTTAAAAACTACCTGAACAAATTTGTTCAGTGAGGCACTACATAATTGCTACTATTCCTCCCAAAACACAAAATGACGACCCTCACTAACAGGATCTCCAGAGTACACACACAGCACATTTAGCGCTTCTACCTTGTTCTCAGAAGCATGCAGAGTCTTCAGTGTTTGGTCCAGCACCCTTAGCTCCTCCTCGAGCTGCTTCTTTTTACTGTTTGTTTAGTTCAAAGGAAGTTGCACCAAGGGTCAAACATGCACAAAAACAAAGGGATAGTTGGACACACACAGCAGGATTCAGGTTAGGACATAGCATTCCTTTTGTCATGCAAACGTAAGTATTTTCCTCATGCCTAAGTGATCTAGCTTGAGGCTCTCTCTCAGACATTAACATCTAGAGAGATTACTAATAAAGTGCAGTGCATAGAAGAGGTTTGTCTGCTTAAAAACGCATGACTCACGCCTCGGCGAGCTCGGCTCTCTCCTCAGTGCGCTCCAGCTCTCCCTCGACGATCACCAGCTTACGAGCCACCTGTACACACACACAGTCAATTACTTCCAAATGCTGGAATCTGTCACGCCATCCAGATGGTGTGTGGGTGACATTTTATACACGCAAGCGTGATAGGACAATGACCACTACATTGCATACATTCTTCAATTCAGTACTGCATGCCTACACACTGAACTCAAGTCAGTACAAGCTGCTATCAGGGATGGGCGTGCATGCACGTTGCTCACCTCCTCGTACTTGCGGTCGGCCTCCTCAGCAATGTGCTTGGCCTCCTTCAGCTGGATCTCCTGTAACTCCATCTTCTCCTCATCCTTCAGCGCTCTGTTCTCTATCACCTTCATGCCTCTGTTCCACAGACAGAAAGACGTTGTATGCTTTAGCCGATTCACCAAGGCCCTCTTCACACCTGGCATTAACACGGGTGATCGGATCATAAGTGGACAGTGCTAAGCACAAGTGTGCATAGGGTCCAACTCGTCTTGAAGACGCATTATGAGCCGATCACTCGCCACATTCAGACGTGGTCTAGGACGCAAGCAATTACAGAACAGCATCCTTTACCGTTTTATCAGTCATTCGTTTATAAGTTTCATTAACAGACCACGTGATGCCCTTCCTCTTGAAGAAGCGATAACAAGTGACCATTGGAGATGTGGTGCCAGGTGTAAACGGCTATGTCCACTTGTGTTCGGATCACTTGAGACAGGCGTTAATACCAGGTGTGAACAGGGCCAGAGTGTGCACATAGATGCCTCGTAAGCTGCTAGTCACCAAATATGTGCTCGCACATACCTCTCACTCTCATCTGCTGCCTTCTCTGCCTCTTCCAGCTTCTGTAAGGCTGTGGCCAGTCTCTCCTGAGCTCTGTCCAGCTCCTCCTCAACCAGCTGGATACGCCTGTTCAGAGAGGCCACCTCGGCTTCAGCCTACAACACACACACAAAACTGTTAACACAATCATGTAATGAAAGGCAGTGTGGTGAAAAAGGGAGGACATCATGAAGAACTCCAAGACAAATACAGGTGAGGATCCAAATATTGTCAGGTTCTTAACTCTGGTCCTTGGGTACCCCACCCTGCTCTGAACACACCAGAGTCAACAAATCAGCTAATTAACATGGCTTCCTGAGTTCAAGTGGATGTCTCGGAGCTGGGAAAAAGACTACAATGTGCAGGACAGGGGGGTTCTCCAGGATGAGAGCTGGGAACCTGTGAGCTCAAGAAATAACGAAAATGACCAGACAAGGGACATGGAAATACTGGCACAAATTTTGGCTCTAAGAAACGCAGAGATAAACAGTTTGAGGCCGCACAGCTAGTCCTGCCACTTTAATGCCCATGTATGTTCATAGTAGTTAGGTTATTAAAGAGAAGAAGAAGAAAAAAAAAAAAACAACCCCCTGTCTAAATAGACAATGTTTCAACATTGTTCTGTTGCCAGGAAAATAATAATAAAGAAACCCCAAACAACAGGTGTTAGAAACAAGACACGTTTTTAAACTAAAAGTGCCATCCTGCTCAACACTACACCGCTTCACTCTGCTCAGCCGGATATGACGCAATCGCTCGAAAAGACTGGCGTTTCGCTCCTAATAAGGTATGAGGAACTACGAAGTCCAAGGAGGTGAGCTCATCACGAATAAGTGCACTGAATACCGACGAATGAAGCATTTCAGACATTTCTAGAAACATTTCTACTATGTGAGGTGTGGAGAAACCATCGGAAAGGTTCGAAAGCACCTGAAAACGCCGCAGAATGTCATGGCGCACCTGGTCTCCTGAGGCTCGTGCTCAGGTGTCTAACGAGGTCCGAGTTAGCCTCCTGACTCCTCTGAGGCAGGGATGAACGAATAAAAAAATACTAGTTTAGCCGACTCAAGTCCTTCCTCTCTCACAAAGTGCAAACACAGGAAACTTCAAAATATATTTAAACAAAATATCCAAGAAATTAACTTAATAAAAATGGGGGAGGGACATTGTACAAGCTAACAGTTCAGCATGTCAAAATCAAATACAAGATTATTTGGACATAAAAAATGAGCCTCCATGGTTTTTATAAAGTAACATGATGCGTGTTCTTTATTACTCTATAAATTAGGAAGGTAGAAGGATGTCAGAATGGTGTCTTCAGCAGCCAAGTGCTAACTTTTCATTGGAAACAAACTGACTTCGATTGAAACTCCTGCCAGGATGCTGCCTCGAAATGCCCTTCACTGCTCTAAAGGGCGTTGATTTACAGAGCTGTGAGCTGAAATTCAGTTCTGTACGCTGTATAAGGGATGAATCAAGCCTCCAGTTGAACATTATTAAAAACATTGTAATGTTGAGGGTTTTTACCTGCTCTCGGGCGCGCTTCTCTTCCTCGACCTGCCTCTGCAACATCTCGGCCCTTTCTTCAGCCTCGTCGGCTTGCTGCTGCAAAACTTTAATCTTTCTCTTCACCGCCTCGATGCTGTTTGTACCGGCCATTTTCTTCTTCTTCTTTTCCCCTTCTTTTTTTAAGAGTAGTGTGATCAATGGATCGGGCTTATATCCTCCTGAGCCTTAGGAGCGTTTGTGCTGCACAGAGTGATGAGTGTTGGGGAGGGCTGGGGGAACAAACCAACGCCCCGCCAACGTGTAGCACAAGTAGTAGTGACGAGACAGGACAGCTTTCAGCCTTTTCAGCTCGCAGAAGGGGCTTTGTGCGTCTTGCAAGTGTTGTAAATGGTCAAACCTAACAGAGAGTGCTCAAACACTGCCTTTTGTACATTAATCTTGAGCAGGAAGTGCAGAAAGTTTTCTCTCTTCTCAGTAGGACGTGGCAAGTTATCCAAATTCACAGCCTTCCGCTTGTACACTACGTCAGTTTTCCCCCAAAATTTCTTCCAATTAATATATATATTTATATATATATATATATATATATTCTTAAATTAGCAGCGACAGACTCTCACCTCCCCTCCCCTTAAATCTGTCTTCCTGCACAGTTTGTTTGACTGCTTCAACTCCCTCTTTTTCCCCCCAGCTTTTCAACCCACTTCCTGTTCGCTCCACCCAGCCTGACCACCACAATGGAACACTCTGCTAGCTGATCCTGGATCAGATCTATCAGGCGCTCGGAGTGAAACCTGATTGGCCACCCTGCGAATCACACGTGTCCAGGTAAATGACATCACATAAATTAAATCACGTCGGCATTCCAGACCGCTCCTTATCCAAGGTGTGGCTTAGCTGCACGCGACAAAGGGTTATACGGGATTGTTTCCACCCTGGCTCTCTATCTTTACCACCACCTAAAAAGTTAACACTCAGTTTACGCTCAGAACCGGAAGTGTTGCACTGCATTCCTATTGTTAAAATCATATTCGCTATAAGAGTGTGTCATCAGCATTAAGAACACTACACCTGAACGTTGCACCACTCTGTCTTTCTCTCTTGCAAAACGAAACAGGATGCTTAAACATACTGACACACTCCTACGTAGGATAGTTACCACCTGCAACAGTCTTCTAATGCTTTAAGACTCACCTTAGCTATGTGTCACTCTCGCAACATCCTTCCTGCTAAATCCAGGTTGTTGGGAAATGTGTTTCCTCCATACTGTGTACCAGTTACCTCTGTGTACCAACTGTGTACCAGTTACCATGGAGGAAACACAATTTTAAGTATATCTATAACCTGAGTTGTGTTAGTGTTGTTCAGTACTTGTGTGTTGTGTTATGGGTTTAAATTAATGCGAGAATTCTACCAGTATGTCAAACATTCACTTCGCAGGTGGATGAATCAAAAACTCATTTGTTTTGACTCACCAGGCAAGTAAAATCTCCACACGAACACGTACGTGAACATTGTCATCGTTTGCAACCTCATGAAGTCATCAAGTCGTCGGCCCACATTTCATCTGTGAAGCGGCCTTGCGTCACTTGCAAAACATATCATACAAGTCTGGCTATCTTCTTTATTTTCTCTCCATGTGTTTATCTGCGAGGTGACTTATTTATAGCAGGAGAGTTACATGACCCGTTTTGCTTGATTTCATCATAGTCGCCACATACCTGCATATTCCTGATTGTCTGTCGTGGAAGCACACAATTGTATAGAATGTCTTTGTATGCTGCAGCATTACAATTTCCTTTTACTGGAACTAGGTGTCAAACCTAAACCTGTTCCAGCATGGCAATGCCCCTGTACACAAAGTGAGCTCCATGAAGACATGGTTTGCCAGGTGTCTTGAACAGAGCCCTGATCTCAACCCCACTGAACACCTTTGGGATGAACTGCACTCCAGACCTCCTCAACCGACATCAGTACCTGACCTCACTAATGCTCTTGTGGCTAATTGAACACAAATCCCCACAGCCACGCTCCAACATCTAGCGGAAAGTCTTCTTAGAAGAGTGGAGGTTATTATGACAGAAAAGAGCAAATAAATCTGAAATGGGATATTAAAAAAAGCACATATGGGTGTGATGGTCAGGTGTCCACAATCTTTTTACTATACAGTATAGCTACAAACCAAATGAAACCTTTTGTTTGCCAAAGCCAATATGGAACAGGTTTTTTTTTCTTTTTGGACGATTAAAAAAAACCAAATCTGCTTATCCTGGATGCCCGGGATACTGATTTTACCGCACCTTTGACACCAATTTACAACATTTTCAAAAGACACTAATTATGACATTATGCTTTCATATAACTTTATTCCACAAATATTCAAGTCAGTACTAACTGGTATATACAGTATTTGTCTGACATTTACATTTATTCATTTAGCAGCCGCTTTTATCCAAAGCGACTTACAAATGAGGAAATACTAGCAAAGCGATATATCAAGCGGAGAACAATATAAGTAGAGCTACCATACAAGATCCATTAATTAAGTTCTAGAGAAGCAAAGTGGCAGAGTAGAGGTGTAAGTGCCAGAGTAATTTTTTTTTTGTTTTTTTTTAAGGATAATGTGGGGTTGGCATTTTAGGAGTTGTTTTTTGAAGACAGTGACAGATTCTGTGGTCTGGATTGAGATGGGAAGTTCATTCCACCACTGAGGGACAGTAAGTGTGAAGGTTCTGGAAAAGGCCCTTGAGCCACGCTGAGTAGGCACTACAGATTGGGTGAGGGAACGTAAACCTCAAGGAGAGTGTTGAGGTAGGGGGGTGCTGTTCCAGACAAGGTCTTGTACCTGAGCATCAAGGCATTGAATTTGATACGGGCGGCTACAGGAAGCCAGTGGAGGGCGATGAAGAGGGGCGTGACATGGGTCCTTTTGGACTGGTTGAAAACAAGGCATGCTGCTGCATTCTGAATCATTTAAAACACTGCCATATTTTGTTCTTTCTTTCTCTTCTGGATTTAGGTGTGTTTCTTGTTAGTATTACTTATATAAACTCCTGGACCAGAAATTAATACCATACTACATCTTAAATACATTTATAATGAAGATCCTTAGCTAGGAAACATCCTTCCCAATAGTTTTGAAGTCTAGTCTACCAAATATAATAAGAACGCTTCCAAACCCTTGTGTTAACACTTCCCAATGCAAAGAGACATTGCACAGTATGTCCCAAAGATGGCCTGAGTAATTCATACGGATTTCTAAACACAATCATACCTGTAGCACCCAGAAGGCTTAAAACAAGATCAAGCATGATGGATTCTGTGTGTGTGAGTGTGTGCTGCATTCTGACTTTACTCTGTGGTTTAGAATAAGCTTGTTTGCATGGCTTTAGTCATGGTAATGTTGTGTAGCAATAAGAGGTAATAATATTACCTGATATTTCCACAGATTGGCCTGACACACACATTTGTACACTCATTCACAGCTAGGGGCAAGTTATGTTAGGCAGTCCATCTCCTGGCATGTTTTTTGGAAGTGGGAGGAAATCAGAGAACCCAGAGGAAAGAACATGTGAAACTCTGTACGGATCGAATCTACCTGGAGCTTTGTGGCAACAATGCCACCCCTGACAGTAGGTTGTGCAACTTTAAATGAAAGACAGTAAAGTGAAAGCAACCCTGAAGTAGTGGCAGTGGAAAATGTTGGGCTTTGACATAGTTATCATATCCTGTTGCTCCTTCCTGTTCCCTATCAGCGTTTTCGAGTTGTCACTGTGATCCTGTAGATGCACTACAACCACAGCAGCAGATGGAGACAGAGTTCATGGTCGGATTTTACTTACCCAAGTTTGCAGTTTAACTGTTATTATCTTTTATATTAGTCGTAAAGATAGAGAAAGGTCACATCTGATATTTACTGTGCTATTTCATACCTTTGTGGTCAGCTCTAATCTGAATACACCCACTCATTAAATAGTAAAACTCCTGTGCTGGTGGTGGGGATAATGCTATATGTTGACCTTCTGAAAAATATGCTAATTTATGCACTCAATACTTGGTCGAGGCTCCTTTTGCATGAATTACTGCATCAATGTGGCGTGGCATGGAGGCAAGAAGCCTGTGGCACTGCTGAGGTGTTCTGGAAGCCCAGGTTGCTTTGATAGCGGCCTTCAGCTCGTCTGTATTGTTGGGTCTGGTGTCTCTCAGAGATTCTCTATGGGATTCAGGTCAGGTGAGTCGGCTGGCCAATCAAGCACAGTAGTACCACGGTCGGCAAACCATTACTAGTAGTTTTGGCACTGTGGGCAGGCGCCAAGTTCTGCTGGAAAAGGAAATCAGCATCTCCATAAAGCTTGTCAGCAAATGGACGCATGAAGTGATCTAAAATCTCCTGGTAGACGCTGCATTGACTCTCGACTTGAGAAAACACAGTGGACCAACACCAGCAGATGACATGGCACCCAAATCATCACTGACTGTGGAAACTTCACACTGGACTTCAAGTAACTTGGATTTTGTGCCTCTCCACTCTTCCTCCAGACTCTGGGACCTTGATTTCCTAATGAAAAGCAACATTTACTTTCATCTTCCCCATGATTGTGGTTGTGTGTACTGAACCAGACTGAGAGATTAAAGGCTCAGGAAACCTTTGCAGGTGTTTGGAGTTAATTAGATGATTAGACCTCTTCTCAGGTTGACATTTCTGTATTATAAATTCTTTATTTTAATATTCTGAGATAATGGATTCTTGATTTCCATGAGCTGTAAGATCATCAAGATAAAAAAAAGGCTTGAAATATTTCACTTTATGTGTATTGAATCTAGAATATATGAAAGTTCCACTTTCTGAATTAGATTATGGGAGAAAATGTACTTTTCCATGATATTAAATTTTTTTTTGTATATCTGTATAGTGTATATATATATATATATATATATATATATATATATATATATATATATATATATATAAAACTACACAACCAAATATACAATAACAATAATGAAATTTAAGGAAAGGTGTTGTTCAGATGAACAAATATATATATATATATATAGTTGAAGTCAGAGGGTCAGATACCTTAGGTCCAGCTGAACAAATAGATTTATCTTTGTGGTTTTAGGGAAGCTGTTTGACCAGCCATAAGCTGCGACTCGAATTACATTGTCCAGCTCTCACATTATGGCTATACAGTAGTCCTCCCAATGACTCAGAGCTCTATTTAAACCATCTTTCTTCATGGGGGGATCACCGCATGTGGCACAATCCATCTGTCAGCTTCTGCATGGCAACAAGCGCCAAAACCTGATGTGTCTGATAGTTCTTGTGTTGCACACTATTAAAACTATTGATTTTCTAATGGCAGAGGATAAGAGCTTGGGTTCAAGGTTTGGTTTTAAATAGGAATTGAAATGACAGCTGTAGTAATGGCAACACACACTCAGTCTCCAATTGGAGCAGAGCTTATGGACCTGGTTGACTTTTTAAATCAGTGAATGCCATACATCTTCCTCTGATGACCCTGAACAGTGTGTGTCTCTGCCTCTGAATGAGAACAATGGGTTCTCCGTCACACAATCCAGTGTACATGCCTGCTATAAAGAGGAAATATCTACATTCCGCAATACCCCCAGCTCATCACTCTGTACTCATTGTAATTCCTACTCACATTCAATACTACATACAGTAGTCATCATTTTCCCAAACACTCCAGAAAGAATACATCCCATAAAATACCATAGAAACTGCATACAAAGCACACACACACAAACACACACACACACACACACACACACACACACACACACACAGAATTCAAAACCCCTTGCATTCTCTCCATATGTAACTTGAAGGCCACACATTATGACAACAGGTGGGCCTGCTATATCCAGACCTCTGATGGAACGGTTAATCATGAGGGTGGAAACAATAGAAAAGTATACGAAAGAAAGACAGAGACGATTTAATGCGACTAGTGTAACTAATCTTAACACTACACCCCTACTTAAACCATGATCAGCATTAAGGAGTTCATTAACATGGTATATACAGTACAGTAAGGAAAGTGAATGTAGATTGGACCAAAAGATACGCTCAATTATTTTAAACCTCATATGAAGATGGTCATTTTTGTAGTGCAATGGTGAATAGTGTGAATATGTGTATACATTTAAAGCCTATGACATGCTTATTTGTAAACTAGGAATTAAGACTCATTTCTCAGATGTAAATCGATGTCTTATGGGCCAATGCGGTACCGGAGAGAGTCTCCCAATCTTCTGACATCCACTGATTTATAGGTATGGAGCTAAAACAAAAGTGGTCTATCAGTTGTAAGTATCCACCTGGAGCACATGCGGAGTATTGGTACTAAATAAGTCTTGCTGTCACCTCAATGGTGCTTGGCGGTATGAAAAAAGTATGGACATGGCAAGAGGAGAGCACAAGAATAGAGGTAACAATGGTGGGTGGGGGATATCTAGTTGATGTCAGAGTCCAAAAAGGAGGAAAGACAGAGGCAACTGTGCAGGAATAAAGGGATAGAATGAACGACAGGAATGGGGGGGAGGAGGGGCGGTGAGCGAGGTGGCTGGACTATGGCATGGTATGTTTGTGCTTGGTGGATTGTTGTCACTCACATCAGCAGCCTTCTTCTCAGCTATCTCCAGTTTCTCCTGGGCGTCCTTCAGGGCTTCTGAATACTTATCGAGCTCATCCTCAGTTGACTTCAGCTTCTTCTGCATCTGAATCAACTCGTCTTCATGCTGGGGGAGAGAGCGGAAAGTGGAAGTAAAAAAAAAAAGTGAATCGTTATCACTTACATAATGACAGTGAGTCCCCTACTTTCCTTGCCCCTCCTAAGCTGGCACTTCATTACAAGTCCATGTCTTTTCCAGCTCCTATTCTGTCCCCTGCACTATGTGGAAAGGAGTGTATTGCTATTTCAACAACTTGTGCATACAGATTTCATCCATGGGAAGTTCCTATCTCCCACAATCCAAAGTTCCCTGCTTCCTTTACATTGTTCCACGAGCACATTACTGACAGATAGCTTCAGCTTTGAGTGCTCTGTCTAGGATTACATTCCACCCGCATTAGCAGTGGGCTCGACCTTCTGTGTTAGATTTTATGTTGTCACTGAGGCATTTTAGTTTGATTTCACACCCTTACAGTGTCCACACACTCTCATTGTATGGAAATGCTCAATATATGATGAATCTATGTTGTGTTTATGGTGCTGAATTTAAAGAACAAGCTAGTTTCCACTATATTTTAGATAATCACGCTTGTGGTCTAGAACTATTTGATCTTATTTACAGCTTTGCTAACTTGCAAGCTAATGGCATAATGGCTTAAAGTAACTCATTTTGTCTAATTCATGTATCCAAATAATACTGAGCTTAAACTTAAGTTCGTGAAGATCTTGAAATTGTATTAGTGAGTAATAGCCATGAAATTCCAGCTCCCTCAGAACACATTCACAGTTGGGTATCTACATCTAAATATGCCTACATCTCAAGCAAAATTACACAATAATTTACAGATACACTATTAACCAAGCAAACACCCCCCCCCCCCCCCCCGCCCGCTCTCTCTCACCTGTTTGCTTCTTTCCTCGGCTGCTTTCCTGTCAGTCTCGGCCTGCTCTGCCTGGTCCAGAGCGTTCTCCTTATCCAGCTTCAGCATCATCATCTTCTTCTTGACGGCCTCCATCTTGGCTGTGGTGAGTGGAGCTCAAAGTACGAGAATCAGACGAAGTTAAAAAAAAAGTGGTTAAATGAGGAGTGTGGTGATTCTTGAAAAACAGATGAGGATCAGATAGAAGGATGGAGCTCAAAGATGTTGACAAAGAGGTTGAGAGCAAGACGAAGAAAAGAGGAAGGGAGTGAAAGAAAAGGAGCCCAAACTCAGCAAGAGATAAGGGGAGGGCCTTTATATCAGGGGGGCATTTCCCCCTCCCATCTTAATTACACCATGCCCCCTTTTATTGCCCCACCCAAGTCTCTGTCCATGTAGCTACCTAATACAGGCATAGAACAAATGAGATCCCTTGGCAATATTAATAAAATCATTCTGTCTCGTTCAAACTAGTCATGTTGCAACAACAAACACTAGACAGATTTGTTGTATATTGTCCATGTTTAGTCTTCATGGCTCTATTTCCTTTCCGTTTTCTCCTTTGCAACTTTCCAGTGATTTCTTCCTGTGTTCACTTTTTATCTCCTCATGTGTGTCTTCTCAGATATAAGTGGAATAGTTAGTTATTACATGTAATAAACAAGACAAAGAAAGATCAAGGGTGTGGGAGGGAATAAGGCCTCTGCTATAATAAGACAAAGCCTGTTTGTGACAGGCACAGGTGTGTGTGTGTGTCTGCCATCCCAGGTCATGTAGTACATTTATGGCATGTCAGTTGATACTCTGCTTTATCCTGCTATGTGTGGTGTGGTTTTTGCTATAACACAGCATTTAGGAATGACAATATCCGTCGCTAGAAATCTTGTCTGTAATATCATTTTACTAATATAACAAAAGCAGCTTTTTGTCAGAATGAAAGGCTAAAGTTGCCCTGTGTAGTTTGAGGGTCAAGGTAGATACAGGGCTAATTTTAGGTGATGACTGGGGTTTAAATTTGGCTGAGGGATTCCACACTGAAAATGAATTTTAGTTTTAAGACTTGATATATATCTGGGAAATTCAGGAAATTTAAATTAATTGAAGGACACAGAAAACATTTCCTCTAGACAAATTATGTGTAACATTCACAAAAAAACCTGTTTATTTTTGTGTTTTATTCTGAAACAATATTTTTTTTTCTCACATTACAATAGAACTGCATGCCTCCAAAAGATCACTGAGATAGTATCTTCGATGTATGTTAAAATTCTTTTTATATTTTAAACATTTGTAATAAACTATTACCCTTAAACCTCATATGTACAGTATCTAGGCATGAGTAGTACTCAATACACTAAAGATTAAGTATGTTTAGAATTAAACATAGATGTGTTATATTTGCTCTTCCCCTTATATTCACAATTCTCTCTCTCTGTCTCTCTTTCATGCCCATTCACTCCAACCTCAAAAGCACTGATCTGGTCTGGATGATGGATGAGGTAGTGTGCGAGTGTATGTGTGTGTGTCCGTGTGTGTGTACGAGTGTCTGTGGCTTTGAATGAGAAGGACAGCAACTGATACAGAGAAGATTTTATCATTATGTTTGAAGTAATACAGAAAGTGTGTGTGTGTGTGTGTGAGTGAACACAATCTTCGCCATGCCATGATATATTAATATTTGTCTTCCCTGACATTATGCTGTGGATTAAAATGACAGTTCTAGATTTCAACAGATGGTTTTCACTTCTTTACCCAGCATCCACCAGGGCTGGCTGTTACCAGTATGTGAATAATAAAGCATGTGGGCATGTGAAGTAGGGATCCAACCTAACTGTAATCTGGCAGTATTATTCAACCTTGCTCTATTTCCATGAATGTTCAGCATTCCATTAGTAGTTTGACCTTTAACTGTGAGCAGTTCTCTAACAAAAGATCCAATAAGAGCAAGTAAATGATAAGTAACTTATTCAGAAACATTGTATTGGTGTATTGTGCATCACTATTTGAGTTCATAGACTTTAATTCTGAAATCCATAACAATAATCTTGAGTTATAATAGTAGTCACTTTGAACAATATTAAAACATTTCAATATTTCTCAATTTTTCCATACAAATTCTTTCATTCATAAGTAAACCGAAACATTTTAAAGCATACAATAATTTCTGTATTTTGTTTCCTGAAATCAGAGCTTAAGACACTTCACCTGTACAGACAAGCGATTATGGCACTCTTAAATTGTACAATTCAAAACTAAAACATAGATGTACAAAGAAAAAAACGCAAAGAAGCAGCCAATATTGAAATAATTAGCAATGTTCTATATTCTATTTTATATATATATATATATATATATATATATATATATATATATATATATATATATATATAAATAAATAAATGAAACACCTCTATCTGGGTTCAGTGAATCATCTCCTGTGAACTAAAACAAAATAACAGCAAAAATATATAAATCTTACTAAAGTACTCATGCTTACGTAAACCTGTAATAACTCAGTGTAGTAAAAACATTGTTTTACTTTTTTTTTTTACTTCCACAGAAGTTTTTTTCGTCCAGGTTATGGCTTCTTTTAGCATGTGCTTGAAATGTTTATCAAAGAAATATTTCTGTCAGCAAAAGAAGAATAAATAAATTACAAATAAAGAGCGAAAAAGTAAACGTTTGCAACACACACGACTATTTCACTATTGAAGCATAACTGGTTTGTATGTATGTTTTGTCTCACGTTACAGTATCTTTGTGTCTTTAGCAAGTACATCCTGAAGTTTGGTTGATGAAGGTGTTCATATAATATCTAAATTTTCATGCAATATCAAGTCCTGCTATTTGCAGACAATCAAGCTGCTTTGGCATTCGCTTATTGGTCCACTGATATCAAAATGACTGGATTAAAAATAAAAAGAAGAAGACATGTCAAATAATATGCCACAAAAAGTTGTGAAACAAGGTCAGTAAATGGTTAAAATAATATTGACAGCTGTATGTTCTTCCCTTGAAGTTCAGAGGAAGACTTGCTCATAGAGTCTTGTGCTTCAGCAGAGTAGCATCTGTCCCATTTAGCTACTCTAGGGTCAAGTTCTATGTTCTGGGCAGCAGATGAGCATTAGCAGTGTGAAGCATGTTCTCGAGCTTCTGCAGATGACTCACTCTCCTCAGGAATGTCTTGCAAATCTAGATATTGGAAAAAATAATACAAAAATATAATAATAATTAATTTACAATGCCAAGAGAACAATTGGGTGCTAGGCATTTTATTGACAACACAGCTGAAAACACTAGTTACAAATGAAAGTGTCGTTTATGGAACCCTGGATAACTGACAGAGAAACACCTGGGTATATTATTGTGCAAGCATGCTGATATCTTCCAAAAAAGTCCCAAAGTGATGCCATCTTTGGAACCTTCTTAACAAGTTCTCACTGGGTTGGCACTGGTTCCAAATGGTGACAAGAAACCCTGGTGGTTATATAAGAACCACAGGTACATACTTAACTAGCATTTTATTTCATCCCTCCTAAGAGACAGGGGCGATGTGAATCATTAAGATAGTGTATGTCACTGTACCACACAATGCAACCAACACACTCTGGGAATAGCTAGAAACATGTTCATATATGACTGCCACACTCATGGCACTGGGAGATTAACTTTGTAACCTTGTAGAATCTGGACAAAGTGCACAGTGAACCCAGAGAAGTAGCAGCACATCTATGAGTTAGATGTGCTCCTCACAGAGAGGCATATCACAGTAGGGGTTGGCTGTCCAGCTTACCTGTACACCAGGTTGATGACCCAGAGTGCCCTTCCTCCATGACAGATGAACAGTTGGTTTGAGGATTGGATCATCACTGTAGTCTAATTAGTACTGTAGGGATTGTACCAGGCACAACAAGGAATGATCTGCACACTTGCATTCATGGAACCCTACAAGGTCAATCAACTGATTTACAAAATTCGGTGACATGACCTTGGACAGAAATCTCAGCGTTAACTAGCCAAGAGTCATCTGGCCACCAGTGCATGTATCCTTATGCCTTGCCCCATTCTGAAAAGTTGTACCAAGTTTATTAAGAGATGCCATCCATGGTGCTGTGGCATGCTACCATAGCTGTCACAAATCTATAGTGTATATGAAGACTCGCTGCTGTCTAGCAGTTTTTAAAGAAAAAGATGGTATTTAAGGCAATGTACCAGATCCAGTGACCATTTACCATTTATAGAACAGTTTCCATCCAAGGGCATACAAGTCCAGTACACACTCCTTAACTCCTTGGGTTGAGGAGTGTTTCATGGACTATGAGCTTGTGGTCCTCAATTGGTGATTCATGCCAAGAGCCCAAACCCATAAGCACAGGTGGCTTGGATGAGGGTACCAAATCTCTTCATCCAATATGAACAGCATATCTGCTTACAGAGGAAGCCATCAGGTTGTTCTGACCACTTGTGAAATCAACAGCAAAAACCATGGTTTTACTGGGGCCACAAGCAGGTACTGTAAATATGACCTAGTTACTGAATTGTATGGCAAGTGTGCTAGCCTGACTGTGATCCATCATATTAGCTAGACTGTGCACAACAGAGCCTGGGCACAGTTCAGCTGTCTGTTCAAATTCTACTTTTAGGTTTTAACTGACATCCTAGCACTGAAACATAATGAATTCTGTTATGACTGATGCTTTGCAAAAAAGGCACAATTGATGTTGCAGGTTGTGTAGCACTGGCTGCCACCATTATGAGTGCAACCATTAGCAGTGCCTGTGAGAAGGTAGAGGCTAACCCAAACCTGTCTTTGAGTGTTTGAGGTCAGACATGAACTTGGTGAGTATTGGGAAGGGTGACTAGTCATTGGATTATAAAGAGGGCTCTGTTGGAGGACATTAGTCTCCCAATTTTTCCCAAATAGTCTCAGCATTTAAATTGTTGATTTTCAGTTGAGGCACTGTATGCACTCATTGATAAGACTAGGGATTGACTCAGATGGCTTTCTGGGCTTCTCATTATGTTTATAAAGCATTTGCAACCAAAAATCCATAAATATCAATGGAAATACAGCTAACCACAGGGCCATTGGTTGATTAGATGGCAAGGGATGTGGAATACTCTGAGCAAATAATGCCAAGGGAAAATCTGACCTGGCAGAGAGAATGAGTGGTGAATGAAAGGAAACCTTACTCCAGTATTGTAAACTAGCATATTCAAGCTAATTTATCAGGACTCAAGCTATAGCAGATTCAAGCTATTTTAATTTATTAAATTGATTGTGGCATGTAATCACTGGCCTGCTGGACAGCAGGAATATGAACACATGGAGAAGAGAGCAATGAAGGAAAATCCATACTGAGCCACAACACAAAGCGATTTTGTAGATAACTAGGGAACAACTCAGTCAGTGATAGCTCATATGGCAAGCCATTCTATTGAGGGTTAGGGCTAGTTCCATCACATTTCACAAAAAAATGTTCGCAATGTAACCACCTGTAGCCCCGACCATAGTCATGAACTAAGTGGATAGATCTATAAGGTCTACATGTGGTCAATCATGTATGATGCAAGAAGAAGAAAGGGAAAGGTGACTGTATGTCTTACAAATGTGACTGTATGTCTTACAGATGACAGTACAAATACTGTATCATGAAACACTCTGTGACTTTGATGGAAGGTATTGGCATGCATATGGGCATGCACAAAAAGGTATTCAGGTGGCTGTCCCTGGTGGTTAGGAATGGGGTCAAATAGGGGTGGAATAAAAGTATACATATTAGCCAGAGACAATTTAAAAGGAAAGGGAAAAAATTATGTTCAAGAGGTATCATTATCAGACTTAGCAATGCTTGTTCTCAGACTTCTCTGCAACTGAGTGTGATCTATTGAACACTGCACACTCTTCCGCTAAAAACAACAATAATACAATAAACATTAAAGTGAAGTAACACTCCCAATCCTTCTCACTCCTGGACAGTGCATGTTCTGCAGTGTTTTGGGGCCTGAACAAATTTTCTGTCAGGTTGTTACTGAAAATCTGCTGATGAAATGAAAAGATCTGAGAGAAAATACCAAACAGCTTACACAAAAGTTGAAGACCTTCTGATGACCCTGTACATGGCCTTTATGAAAAGTGTGTCTCACAATGTATTGGACTTCTATATTACACATATAAATTAATTCTGTCTTGCAAATGAGAATTTCGATCCAGAATTTGCACAGGGGTTTCTGCTAGTTATATTAAATACCGTCGGCATTTCACTAATTATATCTAATTCACTAATGATTAATAATTATACTAATTCACTAATGAAATCAATATCAGTTAAATAATCATGTATGCAGGCTGTCTGACATGTCAACTTAGGTTCTTCATTATAATTACAAATTTTCATTTTGACACTGAACCAGTTTATTCGAGATGCTACAATGTATTACTTCCAAACATGTCTTTGCACTGTTGGGGCATGGCTATATTTGCACTGCACAGTCACGGTCACATGCCGCTGTAACCATACCAGGGTGGAGGAGTCCTAGGCCCTCTCATTGTGTAGAAAACTTATTTCTTACACATAAAAGTCTGCTATGCATAAAACAATTGGGGTTCACCAAATGTGCATACACATATGACATGCCCAAGTATCAGCAATGAAGCTTTAATAAATACCAATTGTTCATTCCTGCTGTGTGTGTGCGCATTTCACTACTCATTTAATTAAAGATACGCACAATTAACCATGTGTGGTATGTAGGCATAGCCTCAAAGGGTATCTAAAAAAGGACGCAATTTGATATTGCTGTGGAGAAACGCACAAACAAAATAAAGCAGAGATTTTGCTTCTGATCAATAGAGTTATTAAACTGTGCTTCAATATTTCTGTCATTTTGTCTTAAATGTAATGAATATTAACAGATGCATGTTGCATGTAAGCTGAACTTTCATGAAACAGAAACCACTGGTATTTACATAACTGTTTTGCATTGACCATCGTTGTTTTTGTATTTGAACCCTACTGAAAACCTGTGGTCTGAACTGAACAGGGAAATCCACATGTATAAACCGAAGAATTTAAACGAGCGTAAAATGTTCTCCATGAAGGAGTAAGACCAAGATCCCTCTACAAGTGTTTCCAACCTTATTAGATGGTACAGAAAGCAACTCAGTGCCATTCTGCTCTCCAGGGCAAGCATCACAAAATACTACTTTGTAAGTGTGCTGATAATTTTGAAACCAGTATTGTACATTACTAATAAACTTTGTGTTTGAGTTTTTATTTATTTATTTTTAAATAAATACTATACTATGTCCCTATATGCTTGAGCTCCAAATATCACTTATTGTTTATCACTAACTGGCAGCACAGTGGCACAGCGGGTAGTCCTGTCGCCTCAGAGTACAGCATAATGTCAAAGGCACAAGTATTTCAGATTCGTTTATGACTTTATTATAACAGTGTACTCTCACACACTTACTCCTTGAATATCTGGGACCTCACAGTAATGTAATTTGCTGGAGCTAAAAAAAAAAAAAGCTGTATATAAAAACATTATACTACATCCATCCATCTTCTACCGCTTACTCCTTCTTCACCTGGGAACCTGGAGCCAATCCCAGGGAGCATGGGGCACAAGAAGGGGTACACCCTGAACAGGGTGCCAGTCCATCGCAGGGCACACTCACACACCCATTCATACACTACAGACACTTTAGACACGCCACACTCACACACTCCGCGCACACATGGCCCCGGCAGGAATCGAGCCCCGGACCGTGGAGGTGTGAGGCTAACGTGCTAACCACTAAGCCACCGTGCACCTAATAAATAAAAAAAAAGAGGCCTGTATCGTTTACAACTTTCTCACCAAAGGACATTTGTTCTTAAGGCACTTAAATATTTTAATGAAATGTGACATATTTGAGTTCTACAGTGAATAAAAAGCTACAAATTGAATTCGCAGAACTATCCGTAGGTGAAGTTAGAAATTGGTTCTACCTGCTTTTGAAAACAAACCAAAAAAAAACAGGCTTACATGATATCATTAATATCAAAAGTACTGCAAAAGCAAACCTCTTTGACTGCTACTTTTCTATGTGAAACTCTGGTAACATTTGATGCAATTTTTTTTCTATAAGTGTTCACTTTGTGATACTCTGTGCTGCCAAAAAGAACATCTTTATTTTTCAAAAGCACCTCAAACTCAGCTTCATAAAATCTTATATTCTTTTCTCCATTTACTTCTTTTCTTTGGATTTTGAATAACTGTATCCTGCTGAAGGCTTTTATTGGCTCACTGTTAGAACACCTACATAAATAAGGGTGTGATTCATTTAAAAGAGAGGTATATGAGGGTAAATTGGTGTGTATTGTATGTTATCATATGTAAATGAAGGACTAGTGGGCGAGAGCTTGTTTCCATGCAGCTGAAGCGGATGCATCAATAGTGCTCATAGCGTCACTCGTTTATTCTATCATACAACAGCTTCATGAATCAGACTACAGCAGGCAGGAGGGTGTGTGGAAGGGAGTTGTTTGGGGGTGAGCTAAAAGGGCAATGACTAACATAACACACCTGAGCCCTGTTGTCCCATCTAGGGCACATAGATTCTTCTGTGGCCTAAAGTTTGCACCTTTCCTACAAAACTTGATGAAAAAGGGCCAAGACAAAAGCAAGGTTTTCGTGTATGTTATCTGTTCTCAATATTCGCTGTGAGTTTGGATCTCCCAGAGGAAAAAAACTGAACTAAAACTGAAATAAATATAAAAAATGTGAAAAAAATAAAAATGTGCTATTAATATGAAACAAAATGTGTAGACTTTAGTTAATTACACTCTCAGAATTAAGGATATTAAACCACTGGAAAAAACAAAACAATACCTTAGCAAGTGGAAATATCTTGAATGTAGTCAAAGGCATAAAGTATTCCCGATTATACGATTGCACTAAACCAAATACAAGTTTATTTAACCTATTTCTAGACATTTTTACTAATTTAAAAAATGTAAATGTTCTTATTCTTTTGGCAGATCATTTAGCTCATTTTAAGCATTTGTTTTCTATAAAGAAGGAAAATTAGCTGGCAATAGAATAAGAACATTTAAAATTTATATTGACATTTTTGGCATTTGGCAGACGCCCTTTTCCAGAGCGACTTACATTTATCTCATTTATACATCTGAGCAGTTGAGGGTTAAGGGCCTTGCTCAAGGGCCAAGCAGTGGCAGCGCTGGTGTTTGTAGTCCAACATCTTAACCACTGAGCCACCACTGAAATTAGTACAAATGTCTAGAAATAGGTTTAACAAACTTATATTTGCTTTATTACGTCTTATAATAAGAAATCTAGATACATTTTATTATATTCAAAATATTTTCACTTGCTTAGATGTCATTTTTGGATTGGACTTGGGGTGGTACCGTCACTTTGGATTTGGACTTGGGATGCTGGGGTGGTACCGTTACTCGTACACCTTTGCACCTTTACCTTCTACCTAGAAAGGTACAAGTAGTGTACCTTTAAAGCTTTACTCTAAAAACAAATTACTGCCCATTTATGTACCTTAAACCATTTTTATAAAAAAGTACATTATGTCCACATTTCCAGGTACAAAATAAAATGAAACCCTTTTCAGAGGCTCTGTTTTAATCCTAATCAGAGTTGTGAACTTTTAATATTTAATCTAACTTCGAATATTTAATCTAAAAAGCATACAATATGTGTCTACGCTTGTACATCCTCTGAGAACTCACCTCTAGGACTCTCGGAACGGGGGGACACCTTCAAGTCTTCATCATCGTCATCGTCTGAGATCACATCTACGTCTATGTCACTGCCGTCCTGCTGACCGTCTGTCTGCTCCATAGACGCCTGACTGGCCAGTGGCGTGTCGGTGTTTGGGTCAGTTTCACTCCCTTTGCGATGTAGTAGAGCCTGTTAGAGCGAAAAAAGTGGTAACTTACTAAAATTTCATATGGATATAGCAGTTATTATTAGGTAATAAACTAGTTTTTAAATAACGAAAGTACAACAATGACCATAGTTTTGGCAGAAGTTACTAGCTCTAGGCCTATATCTTCTGTAATTTATACCACAATCTAATCTGGCCAGAAGGTGTTGATTAATTGTCTATAATACCAGCTCTACATAATTTAAACCTAATATTAAACAGATTTAACAAAGAAAACATTGAATCATTGATTCCTGTAAGACATTTTTATGTAACATTTCATGGAAGGAGTCTCCAGTGTCAGTGTTTTGTAACAGACTTTTCTTAACAGTCTTTTGTAACAAGACTTTCTGGAGGTTTTTTTTGTCTTAGTAACTTCAAGAGAGAGAAAAACGTGAGGGAATGTTACAGTAATAGCAGTAGTAATGACAGTGTTCCACAACATTAAATGTAACAATAAAATGAAGCCATTAGTGTTGACAAATACAGTGGGATCCAAAAGTCTGAGAGCACTAGTGAAAATGCTTCTATTTTGAATTCTTTTCTAATTTCAAGTATTTCTTGGGTATGTCCCTTTTTTACTTTAATGACAGTGTGCACTCGAGCTGGCATGGATGCCACAAGTTTCTGCAGAACCTTATAATCCATTTTAGATCAAATCGATTGGCACATTGTCCGAACACATGCTTCAATAGAACAGATTAGACATGAGGAAAATCTGATCTTTTGTACAAAGCAGTTAACATGGTCAATAACACACATTTGCTTACGTTTAAATAGGGACTTAGAAATAGTGCCGAATCTTGAATATTAATTATTCAAGATACTGAACATTTACTTTCTTTGTCTTAAATATTTAAAAATTCTAAAATCTTCTGTTTATTTCCAATTTTAATTGAGAAAAAAAAAAAATCCCAGATTTTCACTGCGGTCTCAGACATTTGGACCCGAGTGGAGCTGTAATAAGAGGAATAAAACAGTTCAGAGTGTGCTGTTATAAGAAAATAATTCACTTTGGGGTAGTTATAGTGACTCTGCTTCAGGTTGGGGCGCATCTCACCAACCCATCATGGAATATTTTCCCATTGATTTTTATTCCTTACTTAACAATTTAACTTTTGATCCTATATTTATGTACAGTACACTTACATATTGTTACAACACACACACACACACACACACACACTTATTTTCCATTACATCTGAGATGTAATGAAATATGGTAAAAATGCATCCTGATATGTGCAAAGTGCATTTATTTTGTATTTTAAAGGCTAATAAAAAGAGCCCCTGGTTTACGTATTTAAAAAACAAAACAAAACATATTACCCTGGATTTTACATCAATTACAGGTTTCAGACATTCAAAACCTTAAGCCTACTGGCTACTAGCTAGCTAAATACTTACAAGGAAGCACAGCGAGAGTTATCTTTGCTCGCTAGCTAGTTAATAAGCTCCTATGTGCTTAATGATCATTAAATTGAGAAACGATTACCTGTGTTTGTTAAAAGACGATGAATTATGTACTTGATACATTAGAGCACAGGAAAAATTGATAAAGTATCTAAAACATTAGAAATGATTTCATACTGTAAAGTTTCATTCAGAGACCTAGTACAGAAAGAAATCCTTATTAATGCTCTTGTTTTACATCCTATATTTCCTGTTCTGCTCCTGTACCTACTGCAACATATAAACAGCTTCATCTACTACAGTACCTGGGCATGCCCTGTGCTTTCCCCAAGGGCAGCGCTGTTGGACTTCAGTCCTCGTAGTTGTTTTTCGAGCTGGGCCCGTGCCTTCTCGCTGTCTTTGAGCCTTCCTTCAGCTCCTCTGAGGCGTACGAGCTCCTCCTGCAGGAGGCTGTGTTGGCGCTGAAGCAGTGCCAGCTCGCCCGCTGTCCCCACTTCGCCGGTTCCTTCACGTGAGAGAGACCGCCCCGGGCGGCTTCGAGATGTACCACCCTCGCGTGCGCAAAACTCTACGATGGAGTCCTGCCGAATCACTGCACCCTGGGAAAAGAGTGACTGGTGTATTACAACCGGTTCGGGCTAAAAGAACTACTCGAGAGTAATTCTGATCTGTTTAATTACATACGCAGTTAAGGAAATGAATATGCAGAATACAGTATGATATGACTCAGATAATGTGGGATTGAATCTGACCTGCAGTGCATGGAGCTGAGCGCTGAGATTCACCAGTCGCTGAGAGACTTCCTGAAACACACAAGCCATGAGGAGAGGAACAAATCAAACACACACACACACACTCAACAGAGTACATTAAACTAATAATCCTCATTATACCACAGCACTGCTGGATTGCTGATTCTGATTAGTCAGAAGGTGTTGATTAATGTTCTATAGTAGCAGCTCTGACAATAATTTCTACTGTAATTCAAATGACAGGTTTATATTAATGCGCTTGTTCTAATACATTATAGTTTCTATAGCAACAGCTCATTCACTGGGACGTAACTGACATCTAACAATAATAATTTTTTAAAAAACCTAATCAGTGATATCATGAAGCTTTCTGTAAGAAATTGTTTATTTGACATATATGGAAGGAGTCTCCAGTGTCATCTCTGTTGTAACAGTCAGTAAGTCCACCACCAGAGTACACTGACCTACAGCCACAGCTAGTATGAACGTGAGTACATTTTTCCAAGTTGTACTGTTTGACTAATTTTGCTTCAAAGAACTAATGTACTGTATGAGTTTGTAAAAAATCCCTGATACACTCATAGCTGCGTGGCACTCACTAAGACGACACTACCATGTCAGTGTCACTACTGGCCAGAGTCATGGGAAAAACAAAGTACACCTTCCTAAAATTCTGTGTTTTTATTCATTCAAGAATAAAACTCATGCTGCCATATATTTTTTTGAGAGAATGGGCTTTTTCCTAGCCACCCTTCCATGAAAGCCATGGTTGTTCAGTGTTTTTCTGATTGTGCTGTCATAAACATAAACATTTAATGTGTTTGTAGAGGCTTGTAGGTCACATGATGTAGCTCTTTGGTTTTTCTTTACATCTCTGAGCATTAATCAGTCTGACCTTGGACTGTATTTGCTGGAATGCTCACTCCTGGGAAGATTGCCTACTGCTTCGAAAGCTCTCGATTTTTAAACAATCTTTTTCACTGTAGAATGGTGAATTTCAAATTGTTTGGAGATGGCCTCATAACCCTTCCCAGATTGATGAGCAGCAACAATTGTTTCTCTGAGCATGTACTGAGCAAGGCTGATGCTCTTTTCTTCTTGGCCTGATGTAGACACACACCTGAGTGCGCTAAAAAACCAAAAGGGCAAAAGTTCTGCCTTTATAGAGGTAGTCACACTTCTTGACTAATCTTGTGCATTTCATTAGTAACACCTGAGAGCTAATTACTCTCTTAATGATTGTAGAAGTTGGATGGGTGTACTTATTTTTCCCCACTTGGTTTCTGAATGCATATTGAAATCTTTTGTTGTCACCTGAGGTTGTTTGTTATTTGTTATAGAAGTTGGTGAGAACCACACAATTGTGATTTAGGCCCTGATAAATATTCTTGCCATGAAAGTGGCATCTGGTTGTAGATTTGGAGACTCTGAGAAGTGTTTGCCTAACCATCCTCTAACCATCCTCTTCGTTGTGTGTAACCATCCACGCCGGTTCATTGCTGTTGTATTTCATTTGTGTATTCTCTAATCTTCCCCATGTTGAATGAATGACAAAGAATGAATGGCTTTGGTCTCACCGCCTATTTATAACCCCCAAGAAACAGGAAGTCATGGATGACCACCTAAGAATTCCTAAACACTCAGGAACAAAAAGTAATATATAAATGGAAACATGCTTCAGTTGCATTTTGTTCATAAGAATTTATAGGGGCACCACAAACTGTAAAAAAAAAATAATAATTATTTCTTAGAATAAATTTACTTCAATTAAAGGTTAGATCTCTCTCTTTTAAGTGGATCTAAACCATGCCAGCAAAATGCTCTTCACTTCATAACCCCTAGCCAGTAGTTTTTCCTTTAAATTGTCACTGTTCTGTATGTAGAATTCATCCTGCAGAACACTCCGTTGCAGATCACAGCATGTGTTTCCTACCACTGTGAAGCAGGAAGTAACAAGTTCAAACAACCAAACAGTTCAAACAATGTTATTCAAAGTTAACCCCAAAGTTACCCTGACGTGAACTTCAGACCAACTAACCAGAAATCGGTTTCTCACTTTCACACTTGACCAAACATACAAAAAAAAAAACAACAGCAAAAAAACAGAAGTGTGGAAAAAACCCTAATTCACACATTTAACTGTTTATAATGTACTTGGTACCTCACTTGGTGTCTTGTCCTCCAGCTGATTCCCATTTCCATCCTGCATGAATAAATGAATCAATCAGCTCAAAGGACTCCGTTGAAATAAATCAATCTAATATGATTTATACATTATTAATTCATTGATAAAGCTACTGTATGGTTATGAGTTAAAGGACATCAGCTTGACAGATACTCCATATAAGGGGCGTTTGGTAATGATTTCTTAAACAAAGTTTGGCAGCAGATACAGTTGTGCTGCTTCAAAATCGTGAGTTTTTTTTTTTTAAAACTGAATTCACATTGCCATGGAAACAAGTGTCACAATAATGAGTAATTATTCTTGTTACAGAACTGCATAAAGCTCAATAATAAGACAAAATATCTCTCCTGCAATGCAGTGGGGTTTAATGGAGATTCACTGCAAGTTACTCTGTTTTGAACCTCACTATAATGAAAATAATAATAAAATAGCATAATAACTGCACATTGTTCATTATTTCTGAAATTCCCTTTTGAAAATATGCCTACCTGAGAAGCTGCTGTCTCCTGTGAACCATTGACTAACACCTCCTGTCCATCTGGGAGTAGTAGAAAATAGAATCACGAATCAAAGAGATTGGCACATTCATTGATATGTAGTCATATGTAGTCTTTTATAGACAAAAATGAGATAAAGCTACATTTGACAGATTATATGGCTCTTTTTTATACCATATTTTGATTTTATTTATATTAGACTAATTTTAACTTGCCTACATGTCCTGTGTTAGTGTTTATATGGTGGCTGCAGTTTATGCAGGTTATGAGAAGGGACTACGTTTGGGGTAATTAGCATTAGCATAGTGTCAGAGATTGGACAAAGTCTACTTATATCGGACACAGTCTACTTACAAGGATTTAACATTACACACTGCTACATAATTACTTCTTTACCAAAAATACTGTATCATGTAATACTGTACATTATACTGTAGTTTTTCCACTCAAACACTACAATCTGGAAAAATTAAATGTTACAGAAAAATGTCTGTATGTCATTAAAGAAAGCAGCATATTATGTTAGAGACACTTTTCAGACAAAAAACACAATGAAGGTTGCTGGGTTTTGCTGCAAAAAAAAGAAGCAAGTGCGACAGTCAAAGTCTCCAGAAGAACCATGGCTGGTTCTGTAAGATGCTCAATATTTCCTTATAAAACTGCACTAATTGTACCGGAGACTAATATTTTTTTATTTTTATTTGGATTTTTTTGTCACACCAAATATTGACTTTGTTTTATTTACCTCTGTTTACTGATCTTCATGGTATTTTTTTTAAAATGTAGAAACATTTAATTTAATTATTTTGAAGGCATCTTTGCGCTACAGCATGTCTTTGCATGTGCCTAAAACTTTTGTACTGTACTGTATGTTCAGCTAATTGTGAAGGTATGGTATACTATACATGTGCTACACTGCACAGTGCTGTGAAAAAGTATTTGCCCCATCCAGATTTCTTCTGCTTTTGTGTATAAATCTTACTAAATAGTTTTAAATGTTCAAATGCAGTACAACATAAAACAAAATAGACTTGAGTAAACACACAATACAGTATTTATTTATTTTAATTATTGAATCGAAAAAGGTGATCCAACACCTATCACCAATGTGAAAAAACTAATTGCCCCCTTAAACTTAAAATCTGGTTGTGCCACTTTTAGCAGCAATAACGGCTACCAAACACTTCCGATAAGTGGAGGACATTCTTTCACTTATTTCTAGGACTAGGACTTATTCCTATGCTTTGGATCATTGTCTTGCTGCATAATCCAGTTGCGCCTGAGTTTCAATTTACGGACTGAAGCCTGGACATTCTCCTTTAGGATTTTCTGGTAGAGAGCAAAATTCATGTTTCCCTCAATTATTGCAAGTTGCCCAGGCCCTGAAGCAGCAAAGCATCCCCACACCATCACACTTCCACCACCATGCTTGACCATAGGTATGATGTTCTTTTTGTGGAATCCTGTGTTTGGTTTATGCCAGATGTAACGGGACCCATCTTCCAAACAGTTCCACTTTGGACTCCTCAGTCCACAGAACATTCTCCCAAAAGGTTTGAGGATCATCAAGGTGTGTTTTGGCAAAATGGAGACGAGCCTTAATGTTCATCTGGGTTAGCAGTGGTTTTCACCTCGCCACTCTTCCATGGATGCCATTTTTGCCGTGTCTTTCTGATAGTGGAGTCATGATCAGTGACCTTTATTTAATGCAAGGTCCTTTGATGATGTCCTTGGTTCTTTTGTGACTTCCTGGATGAGTAGTTGCTGTGCTCTTGGAGGAATTTTGGAAGGTCGGCCACTTCTGGGAAAGTTCACTACTGCTGAGTTTTTCCATTTGGACATAATGGCTCTCACTCTGGTTCTTTGGAGTCCCAGAGCCTTTGAAATAGCTTTGCAACCCTTCCCAGACTGATGTATTTCAATCACCTTCTTCCTCATCATTTCTGGAATTTCTTTCAGTTTTGGCATAGTGTGTTACTGGGTAAGACCTTTTAACCAACTTCATGATGTTGAAAAAGTTCTATTTAAGTGTTGATTTGATTGAACAGGGTTTGCAGTAATCAGTTCTGGCTGAGTCTAGTCCAGCTGAACCCCATTATGAATGCAGTTTGATAGATTTGGGGAATTAGTAACTATGGGAGCAAATACATTTTCACACAGGTGTAATTGGTATTGGATAACTTTTTTCTTCAATAAATAACATTATCATTAAAAAACTGTATTTTGTGTTTACTCAGGTTGGCTTTGTTTTTATCTTAGATTTTGTTTTCATTTCTGAAACAATTTAGTATGCGACACACAAAAACAGAAGAAATCAGGATGGGGCAAATACTTTTTCACAGCACTGTATCCCGGTGAGAGTATTATAATGTAATTTAGCCCTGGTATACAGCAGACGGTCTGGAGAAATCATTTACTGTTTGATGTGCAAAATATCATTAATATTCACATTCGCCTGTGCTATTTGGTCACATTTGTGAGGTGTTAAAACCTACAGAAGATCTGCATTACTTGAGCATCAATCATGAACTCCGCTGTCACTGAAACCACACTTTTTTTTTTCTTAAACTCGACTGTTGTTAAATGCTGACAGAATCCAGAAGTTTAGGAGTGTCGTAAGTGTGTTGTAACTGTTTAAGAAAAGAAAAGCACAGATTTTTTTTATTTATTAATTTTGTAGGAATATGTTATTGTTGTATAAATATACTGGTTAAATTAAAAGTTTAAGTTAAGGTTATGTGAGGTGGGGGTGTTAAAATGTTAAAATTAAATGTGGGGAACATCTGTCATGGTAAAAAAAAAAAAAAGTTTCAAGATTTAACATACTTCATTTTATAGCTTTTGGCCACTTATTATAATGGCATTAACTAGTGTTGTTTAGGAAAAATAAATCACTCAATTACCTTTCCTTCACTTCAGAGTTTCTCATACATCTGCCATTTAGGAACTACTTTTATTTAGGAACTACTTTTTTTATGAATACAGATAAACCATAAAACAGCTACAGGTGAATCCTGGTCCAAATTGTGTCTAGCACTAGAGGAAGATGTATGAGGGGACGAGGAAGAGGAAGAAACCCAGGCACCATTGTGTGTCCGGCTGAGAAAGGGAGAGCCCAAATTCGTTGCCAACTGGGAGTAGGTACTTATAGATTTTGTACAAATTTAATATGAAAACATCACTAAACCATGCTCCTGTGTGTGAGACCTATAGTAAGGATAAAAATCTAAATGTTTGGCTCTATTAAATTTCTCAGATCAGTAGTGTGGCTCAGGTTTTCTAGTCAGCTCACAACATTTACTTATTACTTTTTTTGCTTCCTATTAATCTTAATCTTAATTCAGCATCGGTGTCTAGTTGACTCCTGATATGAATCTAACTATGGGCTCTAACTATGATTCCACCCCAAGATACTGGATGGTGCTACACAGCAACACCAACCTTTTAGATGTTCATAACAAAAGGGAAACGTAGGACTCGATACGGAAGCCTAGAAAGGGTCAGAATCTCCTTGCGCAACACCCGTGGGCTCTTGCTTCATACTCACTTATCAACAGCGCCCCTGTGCAATTGTGGTGACCATTGATAGTGCAGGCCAAGGGGATGCCAGAACCAGAGCCTAACAACAGCTCAGTCAGTCTGTCCACTAGAAAAAGTAAGAAATGTCTTAAGACTCATATTTATATACAGTATATAGTAACATTATAGAGTAATAATACACTATAATCACAATAGAATACATAAGGAATAAAACACGGCATATCATGCTGTTTTAGGAAAATAATCAGTGAGTTGGTGGTGTGAAGAGGCCTGACATGAATTACTGTTATCACCTCAAAGTTTATTATTTTCCCAGTGGCACATCCCGAAAGGTTTTTATTCTTTTTATACCACAGCAATTTAGTTCCTGATATCAGTTACGTTATAATAGATAGAAACCATCGTTCACTCACCAACCTCCCTCAGGGCTAAATAAATCTCTCCATCAAAGTTAATAAGAAAGAAAATCGCAACTTGTAATATTACTGAGCAACCTTAAAATACTTTTTTTGATTTATAATTGATTATGATGACCTTGTTTATATGCATGTGTCTTCATCTTTATTAAACGAAATTAAACTGTCTATCGTGCAGAGTTACTCTTTGTTTGTGGTGCAGATTCACGTACTCATCACTGTATACTATATGAATCATTGGCATGGACATCTTTGCATCATAGGAGGAAATTGCATATGTATATGTTCATTGCAAAGGCACTTCTAGGTGAACTGCCTTCTTATATTTCTAATCTCTTAACTTAGTTATAGTACACATAGTTAGTGTACTAGATGCCTATCACACATTCGGTTAAAAGTTCCAAAGGTATACTCATGCTTTTTCTTTTCATGCTCCCTGGGCCTTGAATGATCTGCAAAACGTAGGCAAACTAGAGCTATTGCCACCTCTGAGTATTTTTAAACGGCTTTTGCAAACGGTGTTAAAGGAGTCTTGTAAGTACTTTTCTTGATTTTACTCTTGATGAATTGTTTTCTATGAGTATTGTTTTCTGTGGTTATCTCAGTGGGAAACTCTATGTGCTTCCATCTTGACCAAGTCTCCCTGGAAGAAGAGATTGTGATATCTCAATGGGATCTTCCTGGTTAAATAAAGGATAAAAAAAATAAATAAAGACTTGTCGAGAAAACTGAAGTTATAGCTTTACCTGGAAGCACTTTCACTAGAGACTCTTGCCATAAAGGTTAAATAAACACTTCAGCAGTTCAATGATTACACACGTTTTAAAGATTCGGTCATGTGGCATGTCCACCATACCACCAAGTTCCTGCGTAAGCCGTTACTATAGAAACGATAACGTCTTAGAATGAGCGTGCTAATATTAACCCGTGATTTGCCCTGAAGTCGGAACTACAGTCAGAGCTGCTGCTATAGAAAATGAATCAACACCTTCTGTCCAATCAGAATCGAGAATTCAACAGTGCTGCGGTATAATAACTTATACAGTACTCTATCCCGAGCTTAACCTTCGACCCTCACCCTCAGTAATGGCTTGTGTGAGTAACTGTTCTCCTCGAGGTGCCTGAGGTGTGTCAGCTCTGAACAGGTTCCTGGAGTTGGGTGGCAGCACAAGCTCTTGTCCACACATGACCTCAGCCAGATCGGAGAACAGTGTCACTCGCTCTTGCAGCAGCTCCAAGACTTCCCTGTCTTTCTGCTGGATATCAGCTGTGGGTGGGAGGCGCAATGTCTTAAACCTTATACCGGCATTATGTAATACAGATAAAGAAGTGACATTTTATGTATAGGTGTGTAAAATGTGCATTGTATATTTAATATTCCATTAAAATTTTTATATATATATATATATATATATATATATATATATATATATATATATATATGGATCTGACTTCATTAGACTAATCTGAAAGGTGTAATACATACCTTTGAGTCTTCGCAACAGGGCCTTGTCCTCTGTCTCAATTAGTGGGAATTCTTCTCTTGAGGGACATCTGTAATGTAAAAAAAAAGAGTGAATGTGTTTATATTAGATGAGGATACACTCACTGAGCACTTTAAAAGGAACACCTGTACCCCTGTTCATTTGTGCAGTTATCCAATCTTCATTAACACACATGTTGCAGCAGTGCAATGCATAAAATCACGTAGGTACAAGGTCACGAGCTTCAGTTAATGTTTACATCAAACATCAGCATGGGGAAAAACAGCCTGAGATTCCTGTTCTTAGCTGATAGGAGCCCATCTGGTGTTTTATATGAACATTAAGAGAAGCTCTGTTGTACATTAAGTGTACTTCTACTATGTGATTAGCTACATGATTGGGATAAGTGTATTTATTGATTGAAATAACTAGTGATAAAACTTTTCCACTGGACAATGCAGTATAACATGGTATGGCTACTAATCCTAAACCCTGGCCAAGTCCCTCTCTGTTTTCATTTCCCATCGCATTTCCCAACTGCACACGTCATATAGCTCCTAATGAGGAACAGAAAGTTTGTTGGCTTGCTGTAGCTCCATCTACAGCCACAGCAGGTGGAGCAACCGGTGGCAATGTGAGTTAGACAGAGAGCGCAGTGGAAAAAATTTGGGCGAAGTTTAACTTTGTTCAAACGAGAAGCAAAGCAATGTGGCAACTATCGATAGGCGTGAGGGATGGTGGAATGCTTCTTTTTACCCCTCAGTGAAACACATTTCTTTTTTTTTTTGCATCCAGATATTTAATTTCTAATCACAGCTCCTAAACCAGCCAGTGATACTCGCCATTCTCCTACGGATTTAACATGTTTGATTACACAGATGGTCTGGGGTTTTGCCCATTATCAAGAAGTGAAAATGTTGTCTTAGACTCAGTCTGACACTAGTAGATTGTGATGCACTGTGCAAATGAAATGTATACGTTTAGCATTACCCTACAGATTGGTTAGTTTTTGTGGAATACATTTAATTTGTGTTGAAATCGTTTTTGTACACATTCTCTAGCTTGCCACCCACTACATCGCACTATCCTGGTGCTACCACCGCAACCAGTAGTAAACTAAAGAGTGCTAAAGACCTTTATTGACCAGTATATAGCAATTTGAGTGCTATTAGGTGAACTACATTTACATTTATTCATTTAGCAGACGCTTTTATACAAAGCGACTTATAAATGGCAAAATCCAAGCAAAGTGATATATCAAGCAGAGAACACTACAATAGTGCTACCATACAAGCTTTTTCACTGAGTGCTAGAGGAGCAAACTGCACAGAGTAGAGTTGTAAAAGCCAGTCTACATGCAGATTATTATTTTTTTGAGTGGGGACAAGTTAGGGGTTAGTTAAGTGCTCACGGAAGAGGTGGGTCTTTAGCTGTTTTTTTGAAGATAGTGACAGATTCTGCGGTCCGGATTGAAGTTGGAAGTTCATTCCACCATTGAGGGACAGTCAGTTCTGGAAAGAGACCTCATGCCTTGCTGAGTAGGCACTACTAGGTTTCGGTTGTTAACAGATCGCAGGTTGCGGGAGGGAAGGTCTTGTATGTGAACATCAAAGCATTGAATTTGATGTGGTCGGCTACTGGAAGCTAGTGGAGGGAGATGAAGAGTGGTGTGACATGGATCATTTGAGGCTGGTTGAAAACAAGGCATGTTGCTGCATTCTGAATCATCTGAAGTTTGATGGAGAGGGCTAGGAGGCCAGTGAGTTGCAGTCGTCCAGTTTTGCGATAAAAAGAGCCTGGACTAGTAGCTGTGTTGCCTAATCAGTGAGATAGGGTCTGATTTTCTTGATGTTAAACAGAATGAACCTACAGGACCATGCATTTGTTGAAATGTGATCATCAAAGGTCACCCCAAGGTTTCTGGCTGTCCTGGTTGGCTTGAATGTGTTTGAGCCTGGCTGTACAGTGAGGTTGTGGTTGATTGATGGGCAGGCAGAGATGACACGAAGCTCAATTTTTGTCAAGTCGAGCTTAAGGTAACGTTCTTTCATACAGTCCAAGATGTCAGACAGGCAGGCAGAGACGTGTCCTGAGAGCGATGGATCTTCAGGCTGTTCAGAACTATTGTTACTGTTGTGAATGCAGGGTACTGAAACAAAGCGAGTGTGCCGATACTTTACCCTCAGTAGAAAACCACATTATAACAAGACAAGATACAAGGAATCACTCTTTTATGATGACCGGACATCAAATGTCAGTCTTCTATCGGACATGTGATGTGTACATGTAGTGAATATAAAGCCTTCTGAGATTTGCCTAACATTTTAGGATATTACACGGCTCACCAGAAAAAGAGGCATGTAAAAAGAAAAAGTTTGCAGTATTAGTTTACAAAATGGCAGTTATCTGACTCATATGATTATATTTGACGAGTCAATGGCCTGCACTACATCTAGCTCCACACACATGTCCCAATTTGGGATTCGTGGTACGTTAGAAAAAAGGCTTCCCGTATTTTGGATATGACAACAAGATGTGGGATCATGGATGTGTTACTATACTGTGCCATACCATACCGTACAAGTGGAAAAGTCTACATTAGTCTATTAGTTTACATTAAACTTATCTGAATACAGTTTGCATTAGTGCGTTTAACTTCTGTAGCTTATTTTACTGTGTGTATGGGTGTGTGTGTGTGTGTATGTGTGACCTGCTGACAGCTTGCTGTATGTGCCGTATCCAGGTGTTTCGGTCATCTTTAGAAGCTGCATGCAGCTCGTACATCTCAGGTGGGCTGAACTCACTACTGATGAGGAACAACCCTCGCTCCTGATTGGCTATGTCCCTGACCAACAGGTTCTGTAGTGAAACTACTGCCGACTTATCCTATGCAGAAATGAAAAGAGTGAAATAGAGAAGAGGCGGAAACAGGAAGAGAAGACATAAACGCCTGTTACATCGGAAACCTGCATCAAGTATGAATGCAGCTGCACTGAGATTATTTGGAAGGAGGCCAAATGAACGCAACCTGCAACAAAACTGCTGTTGAGAGACAGAGTTGTTTGGATAATGTGCAAAGCAGTGAGTTGTTTTTGTGCGTATGAGCCAATAAACTGTACGGTGACTCACCAAACTGGCAAAGATGTATCTCTGATCTTTCTCCTGCAGGAACACTAGTACATCAGTCATGAGGAGAACTTGAACATCTACAGCACACAAACATTAAAGCAAACAATTTTTTAAAACACACACACAAATATAGTTTTTAGGTCTTATAGTGAGTCCAAAAGTAATATAACAGAAAATCCACAACTTTAACCTTAATCAACGACAAAGGGTCTTTTAGATTTTGCGAGAAAGAAAAACAAGCTCCAGAAGTGAGACTGAGAAACAACAAAGGCTTCAAACAAAAAGAACATTTGTCCTTTGTCTCGAAATCCCTCACATATCATCACGGCTACCATCTGTTTCCTTTCTCAATCAGACCCATATTATAGTCATATCAAGGAACTTTGTCTTCACACACACATTTCTCTCCTTATTAATACCCTTAAGTCTGGAGCTGGGTGTTTTCCACAGCAGTGTGCCTTCATGGATGAGCTGTCTGCGCAGGAGCTCAGCAGGTCTGAACATGGCGTCTGAGCGCATCTTGGCCTGAGAGCGAGGGTCCAGTCTGGAGCGGATCTCCTGCAGCCGCTGCGTTCGCTCTAGTTCCAGCACCTGCTGTTCCACACCGTTCAACAGATCTCGCAGTAGTGTGAGAGCCTGTTTCAGCCCTGCCTCCTCCTCTGGATTGTCTACATGGAACATTACATTCGCATAAACAAAGTTACACACAATGAGAATACAAGAATAGAAGTATGATGCTAACTTATGCACTTCTGTAGTTGTTTCCTTCAAAAGTTCCAACGTGAGGCTGTCCTTTCTTTCTTGGCTTTTCGTGCAAAATGTGATGGGTGATGGCTACTCATAATATCTTAACACCCACACTATTAGCGATGCATTACATCATGAGGTCTCAATGGTGGCATAGCAATAATACTGTGGGACAAATTTTTACACTCACACTTAAAGACAAATAGGTAGCTAATCCAGTAAAAAAAAGTCCATAATAGAGGTCGACCGATTGATCGGTGTTGCAGATTAATCAGAACCAAAAATCCACACTGACAGTTTTTCCCAATTGTCTGTTACAGGAGCGGCTGAGTAGGGTCCGCTGTCATTTTACAGTACGAGAGCGGCCTCTAGAGGCGAAATAAAAACTATCGCTAACGAATTTTGTTATTATTTGAAGTGTTTTTTAAAAATTCATTTTCGATGTCTGTATTTGTTATTTGGAGTGTTACTTCTTGTTTCCGTTTAGATGTATATCTTTAATTTATTTATCAATAGTTAATATATATTAATATTTATATATTTATTTCATTTAAAAAAAGTACAGTACATTTTCATGGTACAATCAGTACTGTTTATTTTTTATAATAAAGTTCAGCAATATTTAAAAATTTACAGCTAAAAGCATCAGTTTTAAAACTGATTAATCGGTCATCGGCAGGTAAAAGGATGATAATCCACCTCTTTCATATTCATTACACCCATGACTGTATTTCACATGCGCCTTCTCAATCACTGCTGATGACGTGGTGCAGATGTGTCAGCAACAACAGCAAAAAAAATAAATAAATCAGCCAAAATGAAGAATAAATCCAGCGTTTTCACTCTGTGTGTAATCACCGTACTGATTGGCTGCGAGAATCTACAGTTTGGGCTAGAAAGAATTTAGATCCAGCCTCACTTCTTCATGCTATTCTTATGATCCACATTAACATCAAATAGCCTGATGTTAGAAAGACAGGAGGCCTTAGCCCTGCTAGTGCATTTATACCCATTTATATGTGCTAGGCTCAAATCAGAAGAAAAAGAAACTGCTTTTACTTCCTTTTCAGGTGATTATGTGCCATGATTTTGTTCCTGAATCACACAATTTCAGTGATCCTATGTACCTCAGAACACTTTTTAGTGCATCACTTTCCAGATGTGCATCAGCCACACCACTCACTGGGTGCATCATTTTATTTAAATTACTGTATATGTTGGAGAGTTCTGATCATTAGGAATGTATGACACTTAATAACATTTTTTTTTGCTGTGTGTGAGTTGTGTGTGATACATCCTGTTCACACTGTTACCATAGTGATGGCTCACCCTTGGTATTGTCGAGGATGCGCTGCACCAGTACAGGATACTTAGTGATGCGTTGGGTGACCAGCAAAATGCACTCCTGGAAACCGTGACGACGCAACAGAGGACCTCGACTCACCCTCTGAGCATCATGTAGGAGAGAGAGAGAGAGAGAGAGATGTAGGCGGTGTAAAAACGGATGCAAGTAAACCTACAATCATTCTGTAAGAATGTTACCTCAATGACTAACTGTGAATGTAAATGTACTGAATATTAACATTTCATATTACAATAATTGTCCTTGTATCAAGATTTATTATTCATAACTAACAAGAACATCAACTTGCATATGCCTACACGCTGGCTAAATTTACTTACGCGATAGTGATGCCTTGCAACATTATACCATGCAAGCGTGCAATCCAGACCATCCCAGAACTACAAAAAACCTCAGTAATCAGAAATCAGCAACACCTTTCTGCAGACCCACACTGCTGTTCAAATGAAGGCTACAAACACCAGTCTTCTAAACATCCCTGTTTATTATCGTTCTAATGACAGATCGTAGCATTGTACTTCTTTTTTTTTTTATTAAAAAACATCTAATGAGTCAAAATGTTTTTTTTTCTTTTTCCCAGAGAATACCTGAAAAACCGATGAGTCATGCTACTATGCCAACATGCAGGCAGCAAGGCTATTAGCACATACAACACCCACACCCATGCAGCTGTACATCAATGTCCTCCCACTGCAGTACCCCACACACACACACACACTGCTCATCTCTTGTTTGACTAGTATTTCTGGGTTATATAAACACACGCACACTAACACACACCTCATTTATCACGTTGCATATGGCTTTACTCTCTCCTTTTCTGTATTTGTCTATTTGTCACACACTGACGTCAGCCATGTTGGTTCAGTTTGTTTGCACGCTTTGGTCAATTTAGAAATCATGCTTTACCATTCTAAATTTCAAAACATAATTTTCAACCGAGCAACAATAATACTTTGCAAAATATTCTAATTAAGCACGCATCACAAAACCAAACTGTCATACATCTTCATTCTCATTTGAAAAGAACACACACACACACACACACACACAAAAAGTCAGGTATTTAATGTTCACCGGAGCGATATATATCTATACCAGCTTCTTAGTTGATATTACTGGAGGTTACCTGATCCACGTCCTCTGCCTGATTTGCACCATCACTACCAGTTATTTCGAAATGTCACAAAATGTGCTGTTATTTCGTGACGCAAACAATCAGGCCCATAAATATTTGGACACTGACAAAGGTATTTTTGTTTTAGCTGTCTGCCACAGTACATTGGCGTTAAACTTAAATATAAGCTTAAAGTGCAGACGTTCAGTTTTAATCTGAGAGTATTTCCATCCAAAGCGAGCGATCAGTGTAGGAATTGGGGCACTTTTAATTTTTTAAAATATATTATCTAACCATAAAACCCTATACACTTCAGAATTCATCCTGCTAGGTTATGTGGTTACCTGATCTGTGTCCTCTGCCTGATTCGCCTCATGCATGTGCAGTGAAAACTGGACAGAGGGTGTGGCTCAGGTAGGGATGATGCTGCCTGATCTGTACCACGCATGCATTAATGGTTTTACGGCATGATTCAATCTGCCGTGTGTACAATCCATGCGCTAAAACATTGTTACTTTTATCATAATGTAAAAGTCTGTCTATTATGAATAATGGTCTAATGGTCTTCCTCCATTTTGCTTTCTTGAAAAAAATACATTTAATATCAACTGATTAAGAGAATTTTGCAATTGGGGATAAACTCTCCCTGCGCAAGATATTTTTGCAATATTTTCATCCTCCCCCCCCCCCCCCCGCCAAAAAAAAAATGTCATAACATGTTACAACATACAAAGTATGAGTATGAGTTTATTTTGAAATGTCACAACAAATCAGGTCCATAAATATTTGGACATTAACAAAGTTGTTATTTTAGCTGTCTAACACAGTATGTTGGTAGACACCAAAAGTAACTGGAAAATTGTCAGCTCGGCTGTTCCATGGCAAGGTGTGTGTTATTCCCTCGTTATTTCACTTACAAGTAAACAGATAAAAGGTCTAGAGTTGATTTCAAGTGTGGCATTCGTGCTTGCAATCTGTTGCTATTAGCTCTCAATATGAAGTCCAAATAGCTGTCACTGCCAGTGACGCAAGCCATCATTAGGCTCAAAAATCAAAACAAACCCATCAGAGAGATGGCAAAAAACATCAGGTATGGCCAAATCAACTATTTGGTACTTTCTTAAAATGACAGAACGGACTGATGAGCTCAGGAACAACAAAAGGCCTGGAAGATCACAGAAAACGACTGTGGTGGATGACAGAACAATTCTTTCCAATGTGCAGTTGGTCAGATCAAGAACACCCTCCAGGATGTAGATGTATCTGTGTCAAAGTCAACAATCAAGAGAAGACAACCACATGATGTAAACTATTGGTAAGCCTCAAAAACAGGAAGAGCAGATTAGTTTGCCAAAATCATCTAAATATGATCTGAAGCTTACCACCTCATCTTTAGTGTGGACGTGTACGGCTGCCAATGGAACCGGTTCACTTGTATTTATTGATGATGTGACTGCTGACCAAAGCAGCAGGATGAAATTTGGAAGTGTATAGGGCTATACTATCTGCTCGGATTCCGCCAAATGCTTCAAAACCTCACACTGCAGATGGGCAATGACCCGAAGCATACTTTGAAAGCATTCCAAAAAGTAGAATGTTCTGCAATGGCCAAGTCAGTAACCTGACCTGAATCCAATCGAATATGTATTTCACTTGCTGAAGCCAAAACAAGGCAAAACACCCCAAGAACAAGAAGGAACTGCAGACAGCGTCAGTAAAGGCCTGCAGAGCATCACAAGGCAATACACCGAGTGTCTGGTGATGTCTATGGATTCCAGACTTCAGACAGTCATTGAGTGCAAAGGATTTGCAACTAAGCGTTAAAAATGTCCATTTAATTTGATTGTTAGTTTGTCCAATTACTTCTGGTCCTGGTTAAAAAGGGTGGGTTTAAGGTTTAATACCCTTAATTTAAAACTGCAGTCTGCACTTTAAATAAAAAAAAAAGCACATATACATTATTTAATGTCAACTCCAATATACTGTGGTCGACAGCTAAAATCACAATAACTTTGGCCAAGTCCAAATATTTATGGACCTGCCTGTATATATGATTTCATCTCTAGCAATACATCGAGGGATATATCTCTTCGTGTTGTTTATCCAACTCTGATGGTCATTTGCAGGGACCGCCAGACAACCTGCATTCATCCCCTCCAAGACAGACATCTCGGCATGAGGTTAATGATCACTGATGATCGTAAAAATTCCATCATTCATCAGAGAACTATTCAGAAAAGTAAAATAAACAAGAGATTTCAATAACAGATCCATGTGTGAATGGATGGTGACCTATTGGTTGGACCAACAATGGTTGGAAAGAAGCATGATGACTAACTCAAACATGCCAGGCCTTAACAACCCTCTTTCTTGGGTTAAAGCTAATTTTTAATACAGTTCATCAAGAAATCCCACGGTCACCATTATTTCAGATGGCTGCAGGAAATTTCGGCACCCCTCTGTCATGGTACTATAATAGTAGCCTCCAGAACAAAGATGTTCCTCCGATATCTCCACTTCTTCACGGAGGTTATCCAAATAAATGAACAAATGTCTTCCTTTAGTTTTCAAATACATGCTTTAAAAGTAATGAAGAAATTCGTAAAGAAATTAATCTATGTTCCATTTGGATGTATTGTACAGAAAGAATAAAGATTTGAGAAACAAATCCATATAAAGACAGACTTGGCTCTTGCCTTTAAAAGGTCATTTATAAAGTTGCTGTACCTTTGGAATGCAACTCACTTTGGCTGCTTCATGCCAACATAGCTGCTGGAAACACTCCCACTATTAATACTGCTAAATATTTCCGGGGCTGCAGTTATTTCAGCCTGGGGTTTATGCAGTTTAATGGGATTGTTGGCAACCTCCTCTTCAGCACTGAACACATTCTCTGTCACCAGTATGAGGCAGATTGTGAGTTCTGAAAAGTCAGTACAATACTAAGTTCTTGCTTAATGCCTTTGGTCTATTTCAGTCATGCTGGAAACTCATGTTATTTGCCCTCTTTAATGGTCTAATAATTTCACATCTGTAACAAATGGCATCTAATGGCCTCTGTGCACACGTGGTTCACACCAGTGTTTTAAACAATGTACGAGTATGAAAAGACTTTCTGTCAGCATATGTATTAATGTACTGGAGCTAGATTAATACAGAATATGTATTAATGTACTGTACAATTCTTATAGAAAAATGAAAGCAATACGAATGCATAAACACGTTTACAAGAGAAGACTACTCTTATGCTGAAAAGGTTTATACAATTAAGTTAAGAAGAAGTTTGGCCGTGACTTATTAATGAAACGGCGCTTAATCTCTTTCACTCTGCCCTTACCCGGATGAAGTACTGCAGTCTCTTGTCTCTAGCCAGTAGCTCTTTATACAGTTTTACAGCTTTCAAGTGACCGCTGCAGAATTCAGCATAAGTCTTCTTCATCTCATCAGCACACTGACCTGAAAACTGAAACGCACATAGAAAGATACAGAGGAGCAGAGATTATTAGCATTGTTTTCTCTGAAACACATTCGATCCTCCCACACAGAGCATTTGCACAGGGCATGTCACACAATGTCTCTCGCTTACAGGAACTCATTTATCATAACTGACTACAAAATGTTACTCTTTAGTTGTTTAAAAAAAAAAAAAACGCCACAGAACTCAAATATACCTGACATATAACAGTGGTGTTGTCTTGATTGAGAAATATAATTTCCCAAACGGAAAAGAAACTGTACTTGGTAGTGCTCTTAGAACATTAGACCATATTGTTCCCTGTTATCTTCACACTCACCCACTAAATACTCCACACACACACACACACACACACACACACACACACACATGCCGCTACCTGCTGCATAAGGAGGTCGCTGATGCGGCTGATGGTGAAGTTGTGTGTGCTGTCAGGCTGCAGGCAGTGCAGCCGGCGGTTGAGCAGCTGTGTGAGGAAGCGAGTATGTAACACAAGAAGCTTCTCCAGACAGGGGAAAAGCGCGTGAACGACGCCTGGCTCCAGCTGCACCTCGTCCAGCATGCCCCGCCGGAAAACTCCATCCATGATGCGCAGCGTGCGCACGTGATGCAGCTCTGTCTGGATCAGTTCTACATGAATGAAATAGAAACAGACGTGATTAGCATGAACCCGTCCAGCCGTTTAGAAAGGGCTTACGCTTAGACGACAGATCTTGTGCTATCCATGATTAGCTAAAATAACATTATCGCATGAATATTGTGCCCTGAGGTTACAATTTCACACTCTTCAGCACAGATGTGGGGTTTCATAACATTTTAACATCACCATGAGGTGATGTTACTAGTAAAGTAATAATTTCACTACAAAATACACAAAAGGGAAAATGTACACAAATACAGAGTCCTCTATTAATATTGGCACCCTTTGGTAAATACAGGTATATCCCTTGATCTTACCCATTGTTATGAATGACTGAGGGAATTTGGCCTATGTTCTACCATATTTATACCCCTGTGAAACAGGAAGTCATGGTTGAACAATTTCCTGTTCCTAGTCACCCAGGTGTACTAAAACAATTAAAATATAAATGGAAATATACGTCAAATATATGTTTCTCATATGAATTCATAGGGGTGCCAATAATTGTTGCACCTATATTTAACAAAGGTTTTTTTTTGGATAAACCTTTGTTGTGTTTTCAATTGTTTGATATCCATGAGCGCAGAGTATATCTGTGATTTTTTTAAACAAAAGATTAAAAGGTTACACAATAAAGACAATTTTTCACAGCCTTCTTTGCTCATATTTATCAAGGGTGCCAATATTAGTAGAGGGCACTATAAAAATATATAATACAATATACAGTATTGCAAATAACATAATACAATGCCCATCTCATTAGAGCACATCTGATACACTCTCAATATATCCTCCCTCAATATATCTCTAGATCACTTTTTCTCTCTCGCTCTCTCTCTCTCTCTCTCTCACCATAGATGACATCCTGCCTCTTGATGATATCTTTGCGGTGAGTCTGTAGGTAGGCGGAGTCAACCACCATGCTCCAAGAGTCCGCCTCAAAGTCCCGCCCCTCGATCTCTAGCTCCTCCAGCACTGAGGCATAGTATACCTCCCCTACAGAAAAAGAAGGAGTTGTTTTCTAATTTAAAGATCAAATGTTTGGATAGGACCACAGGAAAAACCTGATATACTGTAATATGGTTTATAAATGGGAATCAGGTCTGGCCCGACACATAAAAAATTGTTAATAATGTGCATTCTAAACTGGGAATGAGCTATGAAGGCCAATTTCAAGCTAGCTGCATGTGTGTGTGTGTGTGCGCGCGCGTGTGTGTGTGTGTACCTTCATCGTTGAGTGATTCCATAGACATGGTTCTGCTCCTGAAGTTTAGCGAGTCTGTGGATTGAGACAAGATCCTGCGCAGCCCCAAGGGAGAGTCATCACTCAGTGTCCTACACACGCCAAGTGCATGCATACAGGCACAATTGCACACACATGCACCCCACGTATGCATATACCAAACAACCCACAACAAAAAAAACAAAAAGTAAATAAACAAATGCGAACAATAACAATGATGATATATAAAGCCACATAAAACAACAACAACAGAGAAAGCATACTGTACAACAATATGTAAAATGTAAAAAGGTGACACACAATAACAACATATGATTCTTAATACAGTAAGAATGTCAATGGAACTGGAACTTGCACTTGGATACATGTCACATTCAAAATAAAAGTGAGCGACTCGACCACGTAGGTTTGGTATTAAACAACACGAGGATGAATGTACAGTGCGGCATAAAGACTGCATTGCCAGTAGGGATGGGTTGAGTGACTCACCCGGCAATGTTATTAGTAGATACGCTTTTGGACAGCAGGAGGGAAGAGCGTCCACGGCGGGAACCCAGCAGTGACTGGCGCAGACTGTCGGAGGGGTAGATGGCTGAGCTTGGACGCTCTTTCAAATGTGCTAAAGAGATAAGAAGAAATCGGTCTGATTACTCAACGCACTGCTTGGACCCCAACACCCACCATGACTAATCAAAACCCTTCCCAAAACCCACTCCACTGCACACCTTCACTTATCCCCTGAACTTTATGATGTCCTCAGACGCAATGCCATAGGACACTTTTTTACTACAGATCCTATTGTTACACTTTTCTCCATCCTGCTCAATACTTCTAATCATATACTGTGGTGACTACACAACTGCACAGTCATGTTCAACTGCTTTTGAGCCATGCCATATAACCCATCAAATATTGTTCTGCTGACTCGTCTAGTTAGCACGCAATATCTTTTGTATTTATTGTCTTGTGTAATTATTATAATCGTCTCGCACTTGCACTTTACGTAGTCGTCTTTGTCAGATTGCAACACTTTGAAGGGAACTGGATTCTAAGCTTCTGTTCAATCTAACAGACTGTCTGTTAATAAAGTATGGCAGCAGCGCAAGCTTTTTGGATCGTGGTCCGGATAGCAAAGTATTTCAGCAGACCAAAGTGAAAATGACTGTAGCAGAGCATTCAGTGTATGAAAAACCTGGCTGGAGTTCAGCGCATGAACCAGAGCAGTTACTCTAACACAGAGGTTCTCAACCTTTTGTAACTAAAGCCCCCCCAAAGCCTCCCCTATCATGTGGCACGCCCCTATTCTATATATATATATATATATATGTGTATAAAAAACCTATAATCTGTTTTGATAGATAGATAGAAATAAATAGATAAGACTTTGTTTGCACTGTTTTTTAATTACTTTTCATAACTTTTATGACTTTTCTCAAAACTTGATCATGAGAAACATTTCAGTGTCTACAAACTTTTGACCGGTAGTGTGTGTGTTCAAAATGTTCAGTCTCTCTCTACCACCAATAGTGACAATAGTGACCAATAGCAAGACAGTTTTGATGACATCATTCTGCAATTCAGCTTCTCAGCAGATTTTGTCCAGTCCAATGCTCTCTAGAATCTGAAGTGTCCTGCTTTCCAACATTATACAAATCACCTTGCTGAAGTTGCCAATGTTGAACGAGAGAAATCATATCAGCAAGCACGAGTCGAAAAACGTGTCTTTGGATGGAAAAATCCTCCACTATCGAATCCAACGCATCGTTATCGCTCGGGCTTGCGTCCATGGTATAAACTGTCAAGTAAGGCTTCGCCCGGGCTGTAAGGTAAGCTAAACACTATTGGCTGTTTAAAAAAGGGGAGCCATTCGATATGTCCCGCTCTGACTTCCTGTTTCAGTGGACAGGAAGTGGAAGTGAAGGCACCTCACGGGGACTTTAAAATGTCACTGACGTCTCCATTCAGCCATGTTAGCTGCTTATTCTGAAAGAATTTTATGTAACTGGACCTAAACAAATTTGAGTTGTTGAGTAGGGAAATTGCCCTTAAGATGGAATTCCCCTCAAGGTAAAAAATATTGAGCGAGAGTCGACAAACATGTTACAAACAGCGTTAGAACACAATTACTTGGAAATGACTTGAAAACACACAAACACGATCTGTTTATGACAAAACGATGGGACTCACTCTTATTCCGCAGTGTCACTGTTCCACTGTAGGACGAGCTGTTGCGCATCAGTGCCAGCTTCTGTTGCTGCAGGAAGTCATAAACATTACATATACGTTATTAAACAGCAGACTGGAAAACTGATATCAATATTTATCAGTACATAGCATATTACAAACAGAACAGTCTACATACAAATCCACTGACAGTGTATATTAGTGCTGTAACAAGATAACGTACAAAACTAAACAAACAAAAAAAATCTTATTAACCGCTTTGGCAATAATCCTAATAATAATCCTACTTTCATTCATGAACAGATTTCTGATGATGATATTGGACGTGATGTTGTGCTATCCAGCATTCCATGGCTTTATATGGTGTGAGAATCAAACAATAACTTCAAGCAGTTCACCTAAAATGAACTCTGATTCATTCACACATGCATAAAAAGTAATAATGCCAGGGATTGTGTATTGTACATGACAGACATGTTAGAAGGCTTCTTCTCTTACCCGTTGTTTCATTTTGGCACAGTTGGGCAGGGAGTCTCTGCAGCGGTTGTGGATGGTGACGTTGCAGGCTGCAAATCAGAGAGGAAACGTTACTTCATTCGTCTGACTTTCTCACCGTCTCTGAGCACAGAAACTGCTTCTTCAGCATCCCTACACCACCATGGAACACTCTGTCTGTTTCCTTCTAAAGCCACTATAAGGGCACCAAGCAACAGTTCCCGTGTGCAGCACGCAGGAAGAAAATTCTCTCACAGAATAAACTGTACTGTCTCATTTTAAAACATGATAATAGAAAATAAAGCGCAGGATAAACTGTGGACATACAGTACCGAACGTTTGCCTCGTCCTTTCTTTCTCTTTCTCTTGGCCACTATCCATGGGTGAGCCGAAACCTGGGCTTCTGTTCTGCTTTTCTCTGTGTCTCCTTTCTGGAGACATTTCTCGCGTAATGGCTTCTCCGGTCTGTAGTGTTTGCTCGGCCTATTGTTTGAGAGCAGTTCTACTTCCTGTTTTGAGGCTGACTGGGCTTTCCCCGACACCCCCTTCAAACACACTTTTTTCTCCATTTACTTATGTTATGCATTAGCTCCATAGACCCCATAGCCTGTACTTGATAAGCTGATACACACGGCCCTGCTGCTGTGCACTGCTTTACAAATCTTTGTTTTCATCATCTGAATGACATATTTTGTTGTTGTTATAATCATGTATTTGACTTGCTATGTCATGTGAACATGGACTGGCCATTTTTTTTTTTTGGTTTTGCAATGACTCAGTCATGACTCACTCACTAATCTATATAACCTCTGTTAAAACTACTGGAAATATTGCCTCGTCTTTTTGGTAAATTGTGCACTTATATAGCGCATTTATCCAAAGCGCTTTACACTGTGTCTCATTCACCCATTCACACACACACACACACACACACACACTCACACACCAATGGTAGCAGAGCTGCCATGCAAGTTGCTAACTTGCCATCGGGAGCAACTTGGGGTTCAGTGTCTTGCCCAAGGACACTTCGGCATGTGGAGTCATGTGGGCCAGGAATCAAACCACCAACCCTACGATTAGTGGACAACCCGCTCTACCACCTGAACCACAGCCGCTCAGATCAGATCAGCTTCCCGTTCTTGACTGACAGGAGTGGAACCTGAATGTTCTTGCTGTTGTAGCCCGTCCGCCTCAAAGTTCGACGTGTTGTCTGTTCTGAGATGCTGTTCTGCTCATCACGGTTATAAAGAGTGGTTATCTGACTTACCGCAGCCTGCCTAGCCTGGATGAATTTTGTTTTTCACACCGCTTTGTGTAACCATTCTGTGAGACTGTTTTGTGTGAAAAACCCAGGAGGTCAGTAGTTTCTGAAATACTCTTTCTGTAACCAGCTGGTCTGGCACCAACACCCATATCTCAATCAAAGTCAGTGAGATCACATTTTTCCCCCAATTCTGATTTTTAATGTGAACATTAACTGAAGCTCGTGGTCTGTATGATATTATGCACTGCGTGCTGCCACGTGATTGGCTGTCGGACAATTAGCAGGTGTAAAGGTGTTTCTATTAACAAAATGTCAGCTTATTTCAGAATAAGGTTAGGTCATACAGTAACTCAGTGAAATAAAAGCGAGCTTATTGGTTCTCTTATATCAATCTTGCAGTAAAGCTGTATAAATGTAAACATTTTCGTAGGCCAAACCGAACAAAAAATTCCCAACAGATTCGCAAAAGTAAAAGTAACTAATGGTGATGTTCTTCTTATTTCACTCATACGCCATTGATCATTTATAGCTGGCTGGCATTTCTCACCATATAAACGCCAGTCGCCTGTAAATTCATCAAAATCAAGGGTGTTTACGGCACAGCTGATCTACGTTTAGTGACGTAAACTCACAGCTAAACTCACAGCTAAACTCACAGAGCTGAAAATGACAACATGACTAAATGGTGAAAAATTGCCTCCTTGCTATTGCTTTTAAAAAGTTATATCAATAACTAATAATCCTAGGGTGCAAATCAAGCTACCCATTCACTTCCTGTTCATTTATAATCTACCATATTATGGATTAAGTTTTTTTTTACATCAACATTTTTTCCTACAGTGTGTATTTGAGTGATAGTTATGAAGGTGTAGTCTGTATTTAACAAAAGTCTTATCAATGATGTGCTTATAGTGTCTGGTTGATCTAAAAAGCAGTCATGGGATGAAGAACTTGAGAACAATGGCGAAATAAAGAACAGGGGTGAACTGAGTGACACCAAAACAGGAAAGGGCGTGTGTGCAAATTCAACTGAAGCTGAAACAAGCTCGTTTTTTTTAGCACAGCTGTTTCATTTTCAGTATATGGCTCCAAATGGCTCCTGCTTTCTGAATCGCACTCTGTATGTAAATGTGCTATGTTCGGAGCAGTGGGGATCAACGTCGATATGAAAATGTGTGTGTGTGTCTGGGGGTATTTTTACCCATTTCCAAGGAAAGAATGTGTGGGGGTGTGTATGTATGTTGGTTTTAGGGTTTGGACCAGAAAGAAATTGATGTTATGTGTTAATCATGCACCGTGTGTGTGTGTGTGTATGTGTGTGTGTGTGTGTGTGTGTGTGTGTGTGTGTGGGAGTACTGGGCACATTATCTCTGTATCTCTCTGTGCCAGATAAACCTGCACTATGACTCCAGCTAGCAGAGGAATGTGAAAAGTGTGTGTTAGTTTTCAAATCCTGCTATCATGCACACCTACATGATTCAAGCAGTGCTCCCAGGCTAGGTAATCACTGTGAGACATTTTCCATCGTGTTTAAGAGTGTCTGAGGACCAAAGAGGGCCAAAATATCCTCAGAATTTTATTACCTGGTCCTCACAAAAAAACAGTGTTTTCATAGCTAACTAAATATGTCTGCGGTATGTTTGTGTTTTTCCGATGTTCAGCTGTCCGGTTTTGGTACGCCTGTGTTCACTGTAGCTTCAGATTCCTGTTGTAGCCCATCCACCTCAAGGGTCAGCGTGTTGTGCGCTGTGTTCTGCTTTTATTCTTAGCACGGTTCTGACCTCTCTCACTGGCAAGAATGAGGTTTCTGCTCACAGAATTGCCGCTCAATGGATGCTTTTTGGTTTTCGGTGTACACTCTAGAGACGGTTGTGTGATAGTCCAAGGAGATTTTCTGAAATATTCAAACCAGTCCAACTGGCACCAACAACCAACAGCCATGCCCCGTTCAGAGCCACTGAAATGACCCTTTCCCCCAGTCTGATGTTTGATGTGAACATTACCTGAAGCTCTTGACCTGTATTACATGTCATGTCTTTGTCAATGCCTGCTTTCCTAAACATTTCAGAGACCTTGAGGTTGTATGTAAATGTGTGTATGTGTGCGTGTATTTGGAAGACTCACTAGGGCAGCTGAGGGCCTCCTTGGCGGTTATGCTCTTGTTGCAGGCGGAGCAGAGAGTGGTGCCGCTCACGGTGAGGGAGGTAAAGAGGTGGCCGTTTGTGTAGCGCGCCTCCCTCTCTCGCGCCTCTCGTTCTCTCTCCCGCATCCGCTCTTTTTCCTTATTCTGAAAAGAAAAAGAGAGAAGTCATTACAGCTGATGAAAAGAACTAAACTACTAAGTGGCTCAACAAATCATATTCAGGACAAATCAGAAGCCCAGGCACTTGGACAAGCAGATTTAGTGCTGGGGATAGTCGTTCTTTATTCATGGTTGCCCAGGGGACAAGTGGGTTTAACAGAAAGGGAGAAATAAATACTCTGTATAAAACAAACGTTTTCACTTGGTATGTAGCTATGTGTAAACGTAATGCGCTTCACAGTGGCGTGACATGTAGGTGCTGTAACTATAGTGCTACTTGTTTCAGAATCCCAATACAAACATCGGCCCAGGCGCAATCTGGTTGACGGCAGAACCAGTTTTAATAGGTAGATTAATTGTCATTCAGCAATTACAGACGATCTTTCAGAATCCGAATCACGCAGGTATGCGGAAATACTGACAAAAACCAGGCAAAATAAAGTTTGCCACAAAGGTGTCACGTACTTTGTTGCCAAAAGTATTTGGACACCTGACCATCACACCCATACGAGGTTCTTCCCCAAACTGGTGCCACAAAGTTGGAAGCACACAAGTGTCTAAGATGCATTTCCATGCTGTAACATTAAAATTTCCCTTCACTGGAACTAAGAGGCCCAAACCTGTTCCATCAGGACATTGCCCCTGTGCACAACGCGAGCTCCATGAAGCCATGGTCTGCCAAGATTGTAGTGCAAGAACTCAAGTGTCCTGCACAGAGCCCTGATCCTCAACCCCACTGAACACCTTTGGAATGAACTGGAAAACCGACTGCATCCCAGACCCGCCTTTGGCCTGACCTCAGTAATGATCCAAAATCCAGTGGAAAGCCTTCCCAGAAGAGTGGAGGTTTTTATAACAGCTAAGGAGTATTTAATCTGGAATGGTATGTTGGACAAGCACATGTGGATGTGATGGTCAGATGTCCACAAACCTTTGGCTATATTGTGTAACTGTCCTGCTAGCACAACACATGATCACATCACACACAAATATAGATCAAGATATATAAGAGAAAATAAAGACTCAAATAATAGGTCCATGTGCAACGTGAGAACAGAAGCAAAATATCGGATATCAGGCCAACGACTTGCTGAATTTTTTTCATGGTAACAAACATGATGTGCTACATTTGAAATTTTGTTAGAAGCATATTCTTTTTTTTTCACTTACTCTGTATTAATGCACTTAACTAAGTGACTATATGTTATTACATTATATTACCAATTTTAGCCTAGTCAGTTATTTTCCTGGGCTGACAAAACATCTGACTGGGCAGCACACTGGTCTTTCCACTTGTCTAGCTTGGGTCTAGCTAATACATTTATGGTTTGTCCACCCATGATACTGTAAAGCACTGTAATACCATGAAAAATACCATTATCCTGCATAGAGGTTAAGAATAAACAATGTTCTTTTATAAACATTTCAGCACCTGAAAATAAAAACACTGCCATCATTATACTACTGAAAAACAGGTCTGATCATTTTGTAAGTAAAAGTATGTAGTTCGGAATGAACTATCAGATATTTGTACTTTTAAGATCCCCCCACACACACATAAATTCAAACACTTTCATGAAGAAATTGATATCACTGAGCTCTCTGTTTATTGTGTGAGTGCTGTGAATCTGCTCTCTTACTCAATAAAGTATAACATCAGTTTATGAATAAGCAACCATTTTATCAGGTTCTACAATACTACAAGCAGTGGATTTCACTTGTAGGGAAAACAAAAATCTGTTGAATCATCTTAATATGGCGGAATGTCAAGGACGCTTAACTTGTATTAAATTACAAAATGAACCGGCTTCTAGTTTCAGTATATTAAATAAATTATTCGACACCTGGGTCTGGTTTGCTATGGGGAAAAAAAAGCTGCCAGAGCTGCATCATTTAAAGTTACACGTATGTATATAATTAGTGGGCAGTTTTCTGTTCACTTAATTAATCAGTCCCTCCGTTTGGGCCAAGACGCGTCATGTGAAGACATCACAAAGCCCTCTTCGATTCACGTGCGTCGAACATGAGTACAGCTAAAAGGTCTCATTTCAGAACAAACATCACTGTAAAAGATCGTGCAAAACTATTTCGTCCAATTCAAATAGTATTCCGGAAAAAAAAGCACAAAACAAATCCACGAACTGCATCGCAAATTTTGAAAAAAGCCGCAGCAAAATCAAACATTTTCACAAAAAACTCCGCAAAATCGTGTATGGACTGATTAAACACAGTATTTCCTGTTGCATGACATTCTGAAGGAAGAAAATAAAATCCATTGATGGGATAACCTGGTCATTCAGTACATTCAGGTACTCAGCTGACTTCATTTCATTGCCGCATAATGTTGTTGAGCCGAGAGCTGACCAGTTGAAGCGACCCCAGATCATAACACTTCCTCCAGAGGCTTGTACAGTAGGCACTATACATGATGGGTGCATCACTTCACGCATTTCCCTTCTTACCTTGACGCGCCCATCGCTTTGGAATAGGGTAACTCTGGACTGATCAGACCACATGACCTTTTTCCATTGCTCCACAGTCCAATCTTTATGCGCCCTAGCAGTCTGAAGTCCCCTCACTAACAAGAGGCTTTCTTGTGGCTGCACAGCTGTTTAAGCCCAATCCTGTAACTTCTTGTCTCATTGTGTGTGTGGAAATGCTCTTACTTTCACTATCTACTGTCTACTATTTTTTATGATGTGAATTCACCAAACATTTTCGATCATGATCGTTAATTTTTTTCCAACCACATTTCTTCTGCTAAATTGACAGCTCACTACTCTCCTTCCAGGTTTTAATAATGCGTTGGATAGGTCTTAACCCAATTCCAGGGATTTCAGCAATCTCCTTAGTTGTTTTCGTTGCTTGATGCAGGCCAATTATTTACCCCTTCTGAAACAGTAACATCTTTTCTATGACCACGGGATACATCTTCCGCCATGGTTGTTTAAGAAATGAGAAGCTACACACTGCATTAGTTAGGGTTAAAAGAATTGTAGCCATCTGAAACTTATTCATCACTGCAACAACGATCCAATCATAGGCTCTTAAATATTTGCTTATTTTAAATCCAAACGGCCTTTTTTTGGCCAGGGAATGTACATCAGTTTTGAACTGTAGAATTAAAGCATACTTCTGTGTTCAGTCCCCGTTAAACATTGTGTTTTTATGGTTGACTTCAGCTAAATAATTCACCTAAATGTATCTGATTGGCTCCAACAAGCTGCAACAGAGGATCTGCTACAGAAGATGTAATGGTTCATGTTTTTTTTTTAAAAAAAAACTAGCTAGGAGTAGCTGAAATGCAACCTGGTATCTTTGCTAGTCATTTTCGAGTACTCGGTTAGATCCACTGATATACTATGTTGGGTTTTTATCCGGATCATGGTCCACCATGGTCCATTCTGCATTCTCTATTATTGCTAATGGAGCTAGTTATAGCACAGCGGACTGATGTGTTGATGATGCCAACACCTGTATGTACAGCTGATTTAAATAGACAAAACAATGACAACTGCTGGTTACATTCCCCACCGCCTATACTGTTACTCATGAATGAATGAAAATGGCTTCCAAAAATAGCTTAAAATGGATAAAGCAGTGAAAATCAAATAAAATACCACTTCTGCAGTAATACCATGTTTAAGTTCTTTAAAGTGGAAACTTGCACTGGAGGTTTTTCCTGTCAGAAAAGTTTTGAAGTTGAACCAAAATCCTGTTGAGAAACCACAATAATAGAAAGTTTTTAAAGAATAAAGATTTTTAAAGGTGGGGGGGGGGGGGGGCATTCAATGCAGTAGACAGCATTTGATGTAAGTGACATTTTAATCCTCTTGTTCTCAGAACATCTGGTGTTTACAAGCCCATTAAAAAAAATGACTCTCTGACTTCCTCTTTTATCTGCTTACAGCAATAAACAACAATCAGTACTGTATAAAATACTGTAAAATAGTGGATTGAAAAGAGTAATATTGTAGATTTGGTAAAAGTATATGTATGTGCAACGTACATGAATGTTTCTAGAGAAACATGATGTTTTACTCAAAAAAGTGCTTTAAATGGACTTCTTGATTAGAGCCACTGGTTACATTACCCATCTCTCCAAACGTGAAAATACTGATGACTTTTGTCTGAAATGTACAGTTTTATATTTCTCTAGAAAGTCAATTACTCCAATTGCTTCCTGAATTCTTCTTCTTCTACTATGTAAATACTGTCTTCATCTCTAGTTTAAAGTATTCCAAGTTTTTTCTTTCAAAAATACTCAATATATCATTCTATTCTTAGCAGTTATTTAAGTTTGAGTAAAACGAATGGACCGTTTTAATCCAAACACGATAGAAAGGTGACGTTGTACAATACGACTACTTCATCCTTACTAGAATAAATAAATGACGTCACACCTCGACCACAATTTCTTACTTCATTCCTCATGACCGTACTGCTAATTACACAGCAGATAAGAGCTTCTTAGAAATTGAGGTTGCATTGCATCCTAAGTGTAGCATCAAAATTTCTCCTCAACTGAACATAAGCATAAAGTACAGGCAAAAATAATACTCCTGGAGAAATACTGTATATACTGTAGATTCTTCATTTGCAAAATGTGAATGCCTGACTCTCTCCAGCTTGACACCCTCCAGCAGAGCAAATACACAGCTTTAAAGCATGACCTTCACTTTTCTGCTCAAGTGTGTGAAAGACTTCTTTTGTGTGCGCACTTCTGCACTTCGAGGCTATTATTCCAGAAATGCTGCTATGAAAACCGTCACAAATACAGACCAATTCATCTGTACAACAACCCTGACAAACAGCTACTCCTCTGTAAATTAATTCATTCATCTTCAGTATTTATTTATTTTGTCAGGGTGAATCTGGCACAAATCCCAGGAATGCTGAGCATAAGGTGGGAATTCTCCCTGAATGCTAACGTCTCCGAACATTTCAGGATGTGTAGCTATGTACTCGTTTTAATGCTACGTTTGACTTACCTTGGAAGTAGGAACTCGGCGCTCGGAATTACATAAATTTCGAACGCTGTGTGTTTGAGGTACAAAGTGGGGAAAAGACATGGACGCCGCCATGTTCATATTTTGTTAACAACTGTGATCAGTGATTGTATATTTTCCTCCTCAAAACAGCAAACTGTATAGCCAGTGTTATAGATTTAACAAAGCCAATATGTCTGTATTTTGATTGAGCTAAAGCTTATACTTGTATACACAGTATAACTCATTTGAAGGTGTTACTTTGTTCATGCAGAGTAGCCATGTTGATCTGATGTCACTTGCTGAACACAGAGTTGAGGAGACCGATCCCAAGTTCCTGAGTCCCGGAATTCTGAGTTGTGGGGATGTTTTATTCCCGGTTTTATTACTGGTCAGAAATGACAAGTTACAACCTTCAGTCAGATGCAGCGTAAGAGCTGATTTGAAAACAGTGTGTTAAGGTTGTCTAACTGTCCGATGGGCAGAGTTCCTGACGTGAGGTGCGACAGTTCTGATCTGACTGTTCTTATTCATGCCACATGGCAACTTATCAGACATGTATCCCATCTATAACTAGATAAGAAAGTGGTTCGGTTCTGATGTGAAAAAATTGGACGTTTGTGTCCTCTGACAAAAATCAGATCTGTGTCACATTAAGGCAGAAAATCGAATCAGTGTCACTTGGGTGTATTCTTAGACCCTGACCTATTTGTACTAGCATGAGGAGACATGTTTTGACAGAGACTACAAAATGGCGTCTGACAAACACTCTAGTATAAATGTATCAATTGTATCTAAATGTAATAACATCAGTCTATATCCAGCCATTAAAACTCGAACCAACTGGCATCAATACAGCCTTTTTAAAAATTCGATCTATAACACCACCACCCCTCTGTACTCTTCTATCGCCCTGCTCAACAACACTATTATTTCCTTACGTAATTACAGACCTTGGCTCGAGGCTGCATATTATACTCTACATACTGCACTGCAGTTGTCTGTTAATTATACATAATGTATATCTTGAAGTCCTATGTATACGATACACTAATGTATAGTAAGAGCCAACCATCTGAGCTTCAGTTAAAGAAAAAGGCAATAAAAACCCAAACCAAATTCGGTCATATATCATATTACAACCGTACAACTATTTTATTCATCAATGTTATTACCTCGTTCTTCACAAGTATGAGTCAAAATGTTATTGAAAGCAGACACGAAAAACACCATCATACTAATCGAGTCAGCTAAGATATGACAAAAAAAACATGTTACAAGGATATATATATATATATATATATATATATATATATATATATATATATATATATATATATATATATATCAGTTTGAAGTAAGGCATTCTAAAAAAAAATAAAAAGTAATAACTGTACAGAACAGTAATATAGATAAAAAATATTTAGAAATTGCTGCTGTTCCTGAAAAGGTGTACCAATATCCATCGTGATTGAAATACTACTCTATTTCTGGTGCTGTGCCACACTTTGGACACGTTGCACAGGAAACAGAGCCCAAGCACTTCCTCTTTCACATCTGCAATGCTTATCGTTAAGGGTTGCCATGGGAACGTAGATACAGGATCCAAAAAAATATATAAAAATGTACCTCAAAAAACCCAAAAAAACCCCAGGGCGTTCGGTTTGGTCCGTATCCGTGTGCACTCGCAAACTGAAACTCGACTACAGGTCATATGACGTGTAGTCGAGTGGGCTGCTTTAAAAACACACTCCGGTGTGTGTGAAGAGAGAAGGCCTTCATCGCTACCGTTCCAGTTTTAAAAAGCTCCTGTGGCCCTGTGGCCTCAATGTAGTAGCAAGTAACTGCTTAAATAGCATTGAGAGACCAGATGATTATGATGGATATGATGATACCACACACACACACACAACTGATAGCCAACAAGAAGGGGAAAGATGATATCATTACCTTGATGTAAAACAAAAAGAGCTTTTAAGCTGGCCTTTAAAGGAAGGACAGAAAAGATGTAGAATATACCAGCAGTCTTTTCACAACTGTGCCTGAATCAGTATATCGCGTACAGTACACAAGCTGGGGCAATCGTAATGATCCTATCTCACTACACATTGGGACACTGATGACTCAATTTCCGGCGACATGACTACGTACTTGCATATAACATCACCACTGGCATTTATCAACAACAAGCAGGACCCATGTCCATTATCCAGCCATCCAATATGCTATACCGCTTATCTTTCAGGGTCGTGGGGATCCTGGAGTCTATCCCAGGGAGCATTGGGCAGAAGGAGCCAATCCATTGCAGGGCACAATCACATACCTATTCACACACCCATTCATACATTACGGACACTTTAGACATGCCAATCAGTCTACCATGCATGTCTTTGGACTGGGGGAGGAAACCAGAGTGCCTGGAGGAAACCCCCACAGCACGGGGAGAACATGCAAACTCCACACACACAGAGCAGTGGTGGGACTCGAACCTCCACCCCTGGAGGTGTGAGGCGAACATGCTAACCACTAAGCCACTGTGCGCCCCCCTTTCTGATATGATATGCCAAACAAATTTGTTCGCTTAATTCCCTCGCAATTATGTCAATTGTGTCGCAAGCAGGATCATACACTAGTAGTGGATTTTTTTTTTAATCGTGAAACACATAGTGAGCATCGATGCTCCCTGGTTTTTGCGGTGCATTGTGGGATTTTTTTATGGAGCGAACATTCCAGTGCAATGGAATAATTTTGTGAATGAGACAGTCCTTAAAATGATCAGTGCCCTGACTACTGAACTAGGGAGCTTATTGAGACGCACCCAATATCATCAGCTAATAACGAACAGAAGACTACTTTTTTTTTGTTGCTGTGGTCAGTAAATTAGGGGCATGAAAATAGATCACTTCTGCGTTAGCTAGCTAAACTTGCTTGTAAACTTGGGAATTAAACTACATATACGTGATTTTTGTATTCATTCTTTATTTACTTATGCATTTACACTTATTTTTATATATATATATATATATATATATATATATATATATATATATATATATATATATATATATATCTTCCCTTATTTTTTCCCCTGACATTAACGTGGATGAAAGAGTAGAGATAGTGCTTCTTTGTACTCTCAGTGGATCCTAGCTTTTCAGACACTGTGCATTATTATATAATAACGATAATGATAATAATGTCTTACTGGGGTGGCCATGCTGCACACTAGGGTGGCACTGGCCACCCCTTAGTTTAAATCGCTTTACAGATAAGGGGAGATTGTATAGGTTACGTTTACATGCTTGCATTTCACATAACTCTAGTATGTGTGTGTGACAGAGAGAGAGAGGGAGAGAGAGAGAAAGAGGGATAGAGCGAGAGAGAGAGGGAGGGACAGAGGGAGAGGGAGAGAGACAGAGAGAGAGAGGGAGGGAAAGAGAGGGAAAGATAGAGAAAGAGAGAGAGAAAGAGAAGAGGGAAAGAGAGTGTGTGAGAGAGAGAGAGACAAGAGGGAAAGAGAGTGTGAGTGAGAGAGAGAGAGAGAGAGAGAGAGAGAGACAAGAGGGAAAGAGAGTGTGAGTGAGTGAGAGAGAGAGAGAGAGAGAGAGAGAGAGATTGTGATCATCATTTTGGTGTGGATGCTAAAAGAGTAGCCTAAGATTTCTATGGCAACCGCTCTTTTTGCATGTGGTCTGCCTATCATCAGGCACACACACGCACGCGCGCGCGCTTATACTGTAGATTCCCACTCAGTAACACCTACACATGCTAATAAGTAGAATAGGCTGTCTTTAATTCCTGTCCGTTATTCAAGACATTCCCACACTTCACACTTACAAACCGCTAACTAAACAAAAGCTAACTAGATATTTTCACATATCTAATATTCTATACAATAACATATATGATGTTTGTACTAATATGTAGGATTTCCGCCACTTTCTTCATGAACAGGGATTTAAATGTGCGTGTGCGCGGGCGTGCGTGTGCGTGTATGTGTGTGTGTGTGTGCGCGCGCGCGGTCGCTCTTACCCGGAGTGTGATCTCCCTCATCCTCTCCTGGCGAACTTTCGACACATCCGTAACTCGAGACATGGCTCAACGCGGTGAGAAAAGTGTAACACCGAGCTCAAATCCTTACAAAATGTCCCAGAGTGAAGGCTGTGTGTGTTCGCTGTGCTACGCGTCTAATCGTCTAAGCGTGTAAAGTCATAGCGGTGTGAATCTAGCGGTGTTTCTTCATGCTGAATCTCTCCTGCTCTGGCTCAAGCTGATTTAGTACAGGAAGAGGCAACAGCGCTCCTCGAGACCAAACCGCGCCCACACATACACATACACACACGCGCGCTTTTAAAAAGCAACACCACTGGGTTTGAACAAAAGTTAAACAAAAAGTCGTATCACACTTTCTTCAGTGGATAATCTCACCTGCACAGACTTCTACTTAATGGTTATAATGGGAATTGTACTGGTTTTAATGGAAACTGTGGGACTCTACTGCTAATTTGTTGCCTTATATTGGTGGCATGTTACAGTACGTCTAGTGGATACCATCCATCCATCCATCCATCCATCCCCCAAAGCACAGAGAGAACATGCAAAGTCCACACACACAGGGCGGGGGCAGGAATCAAGCCCCCAACCCTGGAGGTGCGAGGCAAACGTGCTAACTACTAAGCCACTGTGCACCCCAGTGGATACCATTAAGGACCAGTAATGTAATGGTAATGGTTTAAATGGTTAGCTGAGGGTTTATAATGCATTGTAGTGAAAACCGTTAGAATTTCTGTGATAGTTTCTATTGTTTTGGGATTTTTTCTGCAGGGATGACGAGTCTCACACTGAGCGTCTTTTCAACACACTTAGTCCTGTTTGACTTAGATGAGTAATGATTTGATATGCGCACTGTCCAGTGGGTTCACTTCTGAGTCTGGTTTCTCTCACGGTTTCTTCCTAAAAGTGTGAGGTCATATTAAATTTAAGGTACGTGTTTTGATGTCGCCAAACACTAATGGCACGGCTTATTTGATTGACAGGCTGTCAGAATGCATCCCTATGTGCAAACAGGGTGCATGGTGGCTTAGTGGTTAGCCTCACACCGCCAGGGTTGGGGGTTCGATTCCTGCCGCGGCCTTGTGTGTGCGGAGTTTGCATGTTCTCCCAGTGCTTCGGGGGTCCAAGTGCCTCTGGGTACTCTGGTTTCCTCCCCCAGTCCAAAGACGCATTGTAGACTGATTGGCATGTCCAAAAGTGCTCATAGTATATGAATGGGTGTGCGATTGTGCTCTGCGATGAACTGGCACCCCGTAACCTAGTAGGGATAAGCGGTATCGAAAAAAGATGGATGGATGGATATGTGCAAACAAAAAAGAAAGAAAGAAAGAAATACAACTTGTCTCTATCTCCTGGGGTGTCAGAAGGAATCAAACTGTATAACGCACTTTCAGGGCTGGAGCATACCCAGGGCAGCAGGCCACGAGGAGTACCATTCTGCTACTTTACAAATCAAAAACGATGACACAAGGGACACAACAGAAAATCTCTGGAAATCGAATCTTGACGAGGGCAAAATTGGCCAAGGTGTGGCAAAGTCTGTCTTCCCTGTCTATCAGAGCAACACTAGCCAATCATGGGTGTCTGGGAGGAAGCATGAGATAGTCTTCACCTTCTACTGGTTGGTAGCTGTCATATGATAGTGGAGACCTAACTGGTGGTGGGAATTGGCCAAATTAGGGAGAAAAAAAAGGATGACAGGATATTGGCAGTTGGCTATTTTAACTAGCTAGCTACATGTTAGATAGACTCTAACAATGGCTACGTTTAACAGTGGAAAGGTTTAAAAATCAGTGGTGCTCAAGAAACATGCTAAACACTTAGACAAGTTAGCAAAACGTTTTTGAACAATCCCGTGGCATGATCCTTTTCCTTGTGAAGCCGATTGAGAAGGGCAGCACAGCTAAAAATACCACCACAGCTGGGTGATGTACTCCAGTA